>NC_092276.1:13231683-13310396 GCF_036320965.1 Panulirus ornatus
GAGGGTAAAGGCATGTACAGAGCATCAGATTGGGGAAGGGCAGTGAGCTTTCAGCAGTGGTAGAGGATGTGTGGATCAGGTGTTTACTTTGAAGAGTATGTGAGAAAAACTTAGAAAATCAAATGGATTTGTATGTAGCATTTATGGATCTGGAGAAGGCATATGATAGAGTTGATAGAGATGCTCTGTGGAAGGTAATAAGAATATATGGTGTGGGGGGCAAGTTGTTATATATATATATATATATATATATATATATATATATATATATATATATATATATATATATACATATACATATATATATCATACAAAGCTCCAACAGCCAGGATCGAACCTGGGACCCCTTGTGCAAGAGGCAGGGATGCTAACCGCTAGGCTAAGGGACTGTATAATAGGAAACAACTATTCGAAATACTAAGTACTCGAATACCCTTCGTCTTACAATGGTGAGCAACGGGGTCTATCGGTTGTTTCCGAACAGAACACATAGCCAGCTGATAGCGTTTTACCGAACCTGACTGTACAACGCGGAGTTATATGAATACGAATAAAGTGTATATGAACGCGCACCTTCATAGAACATACAAAGCTCCAACAGCCAGTGTCGAACCTGGGACCCCTTGTGCAAGAGGCAGGGACTGTATAATAGGAAACAACTATTCGAAATACTAAGTACTCGAATACCCTTCGTCTCACAATGGTGAGCAACGGGGTCTATCAGTTGTTTCCGAACAGAACACATAGCCAGCTGATAGCGTTTTACCGAACCTGACTGTATTCATATAACTCCGCGTTGTACAGTCAGGTTCGGTAAAACGCTATCAGCTGGCTATGTGTTCAGTTCGGAAACAACCGATAGACCCCGTTGCTCACCATTGTGAGACGAAGGGCATTCGAGTACTTAGTATTTCGAATAGTTATTTATTTATATTTACTATACTTTGTCGCTGTCTCCCGCGTTTGCGAGGTAGCGCAAGGAAACAGACGAAAGAAATGGCCCAACCCCCCCCCCCCCCATACACATGCATATACATACGTCCACACACGCAAATATACACACCCACACAGCTTTCCATGGTTTACCCCAGACACTTCACATGCCTTGATTCAATCCACCGACAGCACGTCAACCCCGGTATACCACATCGCTCCAATTCACTCTATTCCTTGCCCTCCTTTCACCCTCCTGTATGTTCAGGCCCCGATCACACAAAATCTTTTTCACTCCATCCTTCCACCTCCAATTTGGTCTCCCTCTTCTCCTCGTTCCCTCCACCTCAGACACATATATCCTCTTGGTCAATCTCTCCTCACTCATTCTCTCCATGTGCCCAAACCACTTCAAAACACCCTCTTCTGCTCTCTCAACCACGCTCTTTTTATTTCCACACATCTCTCTTACCCTTACGTTACTCACTCGATCAAACCACCTCACACCACACATTGTCCTCAAACATCCCATTTCCAGCACATCCATCCTCCTGCGCACAACTCTATCCATAGCCCACGCCTCGCAACCATACAACATTGTTGGAACCACTATTCCTTCAAACATACCCATTTTTGCTTTCCGAGATAATGTTCTCGACTTCCACACATTCTTCAAGGCCCCCAGAATTTTCGCCCCCTCCCCCACCCTATGATCCACTTCCGCTTCCATGGTTCCATCCGCTGCCAGATCCACTCCCAGATATCTAAAACACTTACTTCCTCCAGTTTTTCTCCATTCAAACTCACCTCCCAATTGACTTGACCCTCACCCCTACTGTACCTAATAACCTTGCTCTTATTCACATTTACTCTTAACTTTCTTCTTCCACACACTTTACCAAACTCAGTCACCAGCTTCTGCAGTTTCTCACATGAATCAGCCACCAGCGCTGTATCATCAGCGAACAACAACTGACTCACTTCCCAAGCTCTCTCATCCCCAACAGACTTCATACTTGCCCCTCTTTCCAAAACTCTTGCATTTACCTCCCTAACAACCCCATCCATAAACAAATTACACAACCATGGAGACATCACACACCCCTGCCGCAAACCTACATTCACTGAGAACCAATCACTTTCCTCTCTTCCTACACGTACACATGCCTTACATCCTCGATAAAAACTTTTCACTGCTTCTAACAACTTTCCTCCCACACCATATATTCTTAATACCTTCCACAGAGCATCTCTATCAACTCTATCATATGCCTTCTCCAGATCCATAAATGCTACATACAAATCCATTTGCTTTTCTAAGTATTTCTCACATACCTTCTTCAAAGCAAACACCTGATCTACACATCCTCTACCACTTCTGAAACCACACTGCTCTTCCCCAATCTGATGCTCTGTACATGCCTTCACCCTCTCAATCAATACCCTCCCATATAATTTTCCAGGAATACTCAACAAACTTATCCCTCTGTAATTTGAGCACTCACCCTTATCCCCTTTGCCTTTGTACAATGTCACTATGCACGCATTCCGCCAATCCTCAGGCACCTCACCATGAGTCATACATACATTAAATAACCTTACCAACCAGTCAACAATACAGTCACCCCCTTTTTTAATAAATTCCACTGCAATACCATCCAAACCTGCTGCCTTGCCGGCTTTCATCTTCCGCAAAGCTTTCACTACCTCTTCTCTTTTTACCAAATCATTTTCCCTAACCCTCTCACTTTGCACACCACCTCGACCAAAACACCCTATATCTGCCACTCTATCATCAAACACATTCAACAAACCTTCAAAATACTCACTCCATCTCCTTCTCGAATAGTTGTTTCCTATTATACGGTCCCTTAGCCTAGCGGTTAGCATCCCTGCCTCTTGCACAAGGGGTCCCAGGTTCGATCCTGGCTGTTGGAGCTTTGTATGTTCTATGAAGGTGCGCGTTCATATACACTCTATTCGTATATATATATATATATATATATATATATTTTGCTTTGTCGCTGTCTTCCGCGTTAGCGAGGTAGCGCAAGTAAACAGACGAAAGAATGGCGCAACCCACCCATATACACAGGTATATACATGCACGTCCACACGCGCAAATATACATACCTATACATCTCAATGTACACATATATATACACAGAAAGACATATACATGCATACACATGTACATAATTCATAATGTCTGCCTCTATTTATTCAACTCGCCACCTCGCCACACATGGAATAACAACCCCATCCCACCTCATGTGTGCGAGGTAGCGCTAGGAAAAGACAACAAAGGCCACATTCGTTCACACTCAGTCTCTAGCTGTCATGTAATAATGCACCGAAACCACAGCTCCCTTTCCACATGAAGGCCCCACAGAACTTTCCATGGTTTACCCCAGACGCTTCACATGCCCTGGTTCCATCCATTGACAGCACGTCGACCCCGGTATACCACATTGTTCCAACTCACTCTATTCCTTGGACGCCTTTCACCCTCCTGCATGTTCAGGCCCCGATCACTCAAAATCTTTTTCACTCCATCTTTCCACCTCCAATTTGGTCTACCACTTCTCCCCGTTCCCTCCATCTCTGACACATATATTCTATTGGTCAATCTTTCCTCACTCATTCTCTACATTTGACCAAACCATTTCAAAACACCCTCTTCTGCTCTCTCAACCATACTCTTTTTATTTCCACACATCTCTCTTACCCTTACATTACTTACTCGATCAAAACACCTCACACCATATATTGTCCTTAAACATCTCATTTCCAACACATCCACCCTCCAGCGCACAATTCTATCCATAGCCCACGCCTCGCAACCATACAACATTGTTGGAACCACTATTCCTTCAAACATACCCATTTTTACTTTCCGAGATAATATTCTCGACTTCCAAACATTCTTCAAGGCTCCCAGAATTTTCGCCTCCTCCCCCACCGTATAATTCACTTCCGCTTCCATGGTTCCATCCGCTGCTAGATCCACTCCCAGACATCTAAAACACTTTACTTCCTCCAGTTTTTCTCCTTTCAAAATTACCTCCCATTTGACTTGACCCTCAACCCTACTGTACCTAATAACCTTGCTCTTATTCACATTTGCTCTTAACTTTCTTCTTTCACACAATTTACCAAACTCAGTCACCAGCTTCTGCAGTTTCTCACATGAATCATCTACCAGCGCTGTATCATCAGCGAACAACAACTGACTCACTTCACAAGCTCTCTCATCCACAACAGACTGCATAATTGCCCCTCTTTCCAAAACTCTTGCATTCACCTCCCTCACAACCCCATCCATAAACAAATTAAACAACCATGGAGACATCACACACCCCTGCCGCAAACCTACATTCACTGAGAACCAATCACTTTCCTCTCTTCCTACACGAACATATGCCTTACATCCTCGATAAAAACTTTCTACTGCTTCTAACAACTTTCCTCCCACACCATCTGTTCTTAATACCTTCCACAAAGCATCTCTATCAGCTCTATCATATGCCATCTCCAGATCCACAAATGCTACATACAAATCCATTTGCTTTTCCGAGTTTTACTCACATACATTCTTCAAAGCAAACATCTGATCCCCACCACCTCTACCACTTCGGAAACCACACTGCTCTTCCCCAATCTGATGCTCTGTACATGCCTTTACCCTCTCAATCAATACCCTCTAATATATTTTACCAGGAATACTCAACAAACTTATACCCCTTTAATTTGAGCACTCACTCTTATCCCCTTTGCCTTTGTACAATGGCACTATGCACGCATTCCGCCAATCCTCAGGCACCTCACCATGAGTCATACATTTAATAACCTTACCAACCAGTCAAATATACAGTCACCCCTTTTTTAATAAATTCCACTGCAATACCATCCAAACCTGCTGCCTTGCCGGCTTTTATCTTCCGCAAAGCTTTTACTAACTCTTCTCTGTTTACCAAATCATTTTCCCTAACCCTCGCACTTTGCACACCACCTCGACCAAAACACACTATATCTGCCACTCTATCATCAAACACATTCAACAAACCTTCAAAATACTCACTCCATCTCCATCTCACATCACCACTACTTGTTATCACCTACCCATTAGCCCCCTTCACTGAAGTTCCCATCTGCTCCCTTGTCTTACGCAATTTATTTACCTACTTCCAAAACATCTTTTTATTCTCCCTAAGATTTAATGATACTCTACCACCCCAACTCTCATTTGCCCTCTTTTTCACCTCTTGCACCTTTCTCTTAACCTCCTGCCTCTTTCTTTTATTTATCTCCCACTCATTTGCATTTTTTCCCTGCAAAAATCGTCCAAATGCCTCTCTCTTCTCTTTCACTAATAATCTTACTTCTTCAACCCACCACTCACTACCCTTTCTAATCAACCCACCTCCCACACTTCTCATGCCACAAGCATCTTTTGCGCAATCCATCACTGCTTCCCTAAATACATCCCATTCCTCCCCCACTCCCCTTACATCCTTTGTTCTCACCTTTTTCCTTTCTGTACTCAGTCTCTCCTGGTACTTCCTCACACAAGCCTCCTTCCCAAGCTCACTTGCACTCACCACTCTCTTCACCCCAACATTCTCTCTTCTTTTCTGAAAACCCATACAAATCTTCACCTTCGCCTCCACAAGATAATGATCAGACATCCCTCCAGTTGCACCTCTCAGCACATTAATATCCAAAAGTCTCTCTTTCGTGCGTCTATCAATTAACACGTAATCCAATAACGCTCTCTGGCCATCTCTCCTACTTACATACGTATATTTATGCATATCTCGCTTTTTAAACCAGGTATGCCCAATCACCAGTCCTTTTTCAGCACACAATTCTACAAGCTCTCCACCATTTCCATTTACAACATTGAACACTCCATGTATACCAATTATACCCTCAACTGCCACATTACTCACCTTTGCATTCAAGTCACCCATCACTATAACCCGGTCTTATGCATCAAAACCACTAACACACTCATTCAGCTGCTCCCAAAACACTTGCCTCTCATGATCTTTCTTCTCATGCCCAGGTGCATATGCACCAATAATCACCCATCTCTCTCCATCAACTTTCAGTTTTACCCATATCAATCTAGAATTTACTTTCTTACACTCTATCACATACTCCCACAACTCCTGATTCAGGAGTAGTGCTACTCCTTCCCTTGCTCTTGTCCTCTCACTAACCCCTGACTTTACTCCCAAGACATTCCCAAACCACTCTTCCCCTTTACCCTTTAGCTTCGTTTCACTCAGAGCCAAAACATCCAGGTTCCTTTCCTCAAACATACTACCTATCTCTCCTTTTTTCTCATCTTGGTTACATCCACACACATTTAGACACCCCAATCTGAGCCTTCGAGGAGGATGAGCCCTCCTCGCGTGACTCTTTCTTCTGTTTCCCCTTTTAGAAAGTTAAAATACAAGGAGGGGAGTATATACATATATATATATATATTATCCCTGGGGATAGGGGAGAAAGAATACTTCCCACGTATTCCCTGCGTGTCGTAGAAGGCGACTAAAAGGGAAGGGAGCGGGGGGCTGGAAATCCTCCCCTCTCATTTTCTTTTTTGAATTTTCCAAAAGAAGGAACAGAGAAGGGGGCCAGGTGAGGATATTCCCTCAAAGGCCTAGTCCTCTGTTCTTAACGCTACCTCGCTAATGCGGGCAATGGCGAATAGCATGAAAGAAAAAGAAAAGATATATATATATATATATATATATATATATATATATATATATATATATATATATATATATATATATATATATATATATATATATATATATATATATATATATATATATATTCTTTTGGCTGCCTCTGACGTGATATTTAGGAGTCAATATCCAGCTCCGTGTTGGTGTAAAGGTGAGCACAGCGTGGCATTAATCATCCTAAGGGGAGAGTAAAGGTCGGGAGAAGGTTCTGCGTAACTCGCGAAATTCTGGGTGGGAAAGGTGAAGGTTAGACAACGACTATATATAAGGCTTCTGTGACTGGCAACCCCGTGTACGTCTTTAGGTTTTCTTTCACTCGTTGATAATGGACTTGGTTTCTCACATATGTAGCTCACGTTACTGCTGGGTGAATGTTTGGTCAGGAATCTGTGTAAACACTGAGATGAGCAATGTCACTGAGGCCAGCAGTATCACAGAATGACTGACGGCTGAGTCACTGAGTCTCCAAAATTCACTGAAATTTATTCGACAATCAGCCATCGCTCCCGAATGTCCTAGCTGGAAGTAAATGCCGGATGCGCAGTACATGCCATCTGCAAGTGTGGTCATAGATATATAGAAAGGAGAAATGACTACCGTATCTATAAAGGATATGATTTATCTCATGATTTGGAAGGCATACCTGAACAGCTAGGAGAAACAGATGATTGAGTTTATGATGGTTTACACTTACCTCATGAACTGGGGGGTTATGGCAGTCAGTCAACCTGGAATCCCCGAGCTAGTTTTAAAGGCAAGTAAATCTTATTGACCTTTGAGAAGTCCCTCTCGAGAATCCCTCTAACACCACAACAAGGTGGGTGCTAAACTCTAGTAAAAGAATAGATGTCTTTATTTGGAGTGTGTGTGTGTGTGTGTGTGTGTGTGTGTGTGTGTGTGTGTGTGTGTGTGTGTGTGTGTGTTCTTACCTAATTCTATTTGCCTGTTTTTACTGTCCGGGACGGGATAGACATTGAAGAGACGAAGCTAGGCGTCCTAGCTTCGTCTCTTCGATGTATATCAACTGATTGTTATATTTCTCTCTTGTGTCTCCCCTAATGATGTGATTATTACACGAAAGTCCACTTGGGAACTTTTCGTGTTTCATTTTCCCCGTGGATTCATAGGAATATATATATTATATATATATATATATATATATATATATATATATATATATATATATATATATATATATATATATATATATATATATATATATATATATATATATATATATATATATATATATATATACATACATATATATATATATATACATATATATATATATATATATACATATATATATATATACATATATATATATATATATATATATATTATATATATATATATATATATATATATATATATATATATATATACATATATATATATATGTATATATATATATATATATATATATATATATATATATATATATATATATATATATATATATATATATATATATATATATATATATATATATATATATATATATATACATATATATATCTTTTTTTTTTTTTTTTTTTATACTTTGTCGCTGTCTCCCGCGTTTGCGAGGTAGCGCAAGGAAACAGACGAAAGAAATGGCCCAACCCCCCCCATACACATGTACATACACACGTCCACACACGCAAATATACATACCTACACAGCTTTCCATGGTTTACCCCAGACGCTTCACATGCCTTGATTCAATCCACTGACAGCACGTCAACCCCTGTATACCACATCGCTCCAATTCACTCTATTCCTTGCCCTCCTTTCACCCTCCTGCATGTTCAGGCCCCGATCACACAAAATCCTTTTCACTCCATCTTTCCACCTCCAATTTGGTCTCCCTCTTCTCCTCGTTCCCTCCACCTCCGACACATATATCCTCTTGGTCAATCTTTCCTCACTCATTCTCTCCATGTGCCCAAACCATTTCAAAACACCCTCTTCTGCTCTCTCAACCACGCTCTTTTTATTTCCACACATCTCTCTTACCCTTACGTTACTTACTCGATCAAACCACCTCACACCACACATTGTCCTCAAACATCTCATTTCCAGCACATCCATCCTCCTGCGCACAACTCTATCCATAGCCCACGCCTCGCAACCATACAACATTGTTGGAACTACTATTCCTTCAAACATACCCATTTTTGCTTTCCGGGATAATGTTCTCGACTTCCACACATTTTTCAAGGCTCCCAAAATTTTCGCCCCCTCCCCCACCCTATGATCAACTTCCGCTTCCATGGTTCCATCCGCTGACAGATCCACTCCTAGATATCTAAAACACTTCACTTCCTCCAGCCTCTCACCATTCAAACTCACCTCCCAATTGACTTGACCCTCAACCCTACTGTACCTAATAACCTTGCTCTTATTGACATTTACTCTTAACTTTCTTCTTCCACACACTTTACCAAACTCCGTCACCAGCTTCTGCAGTTTCTCACATGAATCCGCCACCAGCGCTGTATCATCAGCGAACAACAACTGACTCACTTCCCAAGCTCTCTCATCCCCAACAGACTTCATACTTGCCCCTCTTTCCAAAACTCTTGCATTTACCTCCCTAACAACCCCATCCATAAACAAATTAAACAACCATGGAGACATCACACACCCCTGCCGCAAACCTACATTCACTGAGAACCAATCACTTTCCTCTCTTCCTACACGTACACATGCCTTACATCCTCGATAAAAACTTTTCACTGCTTCTAACAACTTGCCTCCCACACCATATATTCTTAATACCTTCCACAGAGCATCTCTATCAACTCTATCATATGCCTTCTCCAGATCCATAAATACTACATACAAATCCATTTGCTTTTCTAAGTATTTCTCACATACATTCTTCAAAGCAAACACCTGATCCACACATCCTCTACCACTTCTGAAACCACACTGCTCTTCCCCAATCTGATGCTCTGTACATGCCTTCACCCTCTCAATCAATACCCTCCCATATAATTTACCAGGAATACTCAACAAACTTATACCTCTGTAATTTGAGCACTCACTCTTATCCCCTTTGCCTTTGTACAATGGCACTATGCACGCATTCCGCCAATCCTCAGGCACCTCACCATGAGTCATACATACATTAAATAACCTTACCAACCAGTCAACAATACAGTCACCCCCTTTTTTAATAAATTCCACTGCAATACCATCCAAACCTGCTGCCTTGCCGGCTTTCATCTTCCGCAAAGCTTTTACTACCTCTTCTCTGTTTACCAAATCATTTTCCATAACCCTCTCACTTTGCACACCACCTCGACCCAAACACCCTATATCTGCCACTCTGTCATATATATATATATATATATATATATATATATATATATATATATATATATATATATATATATATATATATATATATATATATATATATATGTGCTGAAAAAGGACTGGTGATTGGGAATACCTGGTTTAAAAAGCGAGATATACATATGTAAACATAAGTAAGTAGGAGAGATGGCCAGAGAGCGTTATTGGATTACGTGTTAATTGACATGCGCGCGAAAGAGAGACTATTGGATGTTAATATACTGAGAGGTGCAACTGGAGGGATGTCTGATCATTATCTTGTGGAGGCGAAGGTGAAGATTTGTATGGGTTTTCAGAAAAGAAGAGAGAATGTTGGGGTGAAGAGGGTGGTGAGAGTAAGTGAGCTTGGGAAGGAGACTTGTGTGAGGAAGTACCAGGAGAGACTGAGTACAGAATGGAAAAAGGTGAGAACAAAGGAGGTAAGGGGAGTGGGGGAGGAATGGGATGTATTTAGGGAAGCAGTGATGGCTCGCGCAAAAGATGCTTGTGGCATGAGAAGCGTGGGAGGTGGGTTGATTAGAAAGTGTAGTGAGTGGTTGGATGAAGAGGTAAGAGTATTAGTGAAAGAGAAGAGAGAGGCATTAGGACGATTTTTGCAGGGAAAAAACGCAAATGAGAGGGAGATGTATAAAAGAAAGAGACAGGAGTCAAGAAAAAGGTGCAAGAGGTGAAAAAGAGGGCAAATGAGAGTTGGGGTGAGAGAGTATCATTAAATTTTAGGGAGAATAAAATGATGTTCTGGAAGGAGGTAAATAAAGTGCGTAAGACAAGGGAGCAAATGGGAACTTCAGTGAAGGGCGCTAATGGGGAGGTGCTAACAAGTAGTTGTGATGTGAGAAGGAGATGGAGTGAGTATTTTGAAGGTTTGTTGAACGTATTTGATGATAGAGTGGCAGATATAGAGTGTTTTGGTCGAGGTGGTGTGCAAAGTGAGAGGGTTAGGAAAAATGATTTGGTAAACAGAGAAGAGGTAGTAAAAGCTTTGCGGAAGATGAAAGCGGCAAGGCATCATGTTTGGATGGTATTGCAGTGGAATTTATTAAAAAAGGGGGTGACTGTATTGTTGACTGGTCGTTAAGGTTATTTAATGTATGTATGACTCATGGTGAGGTGCCTGAGGATTGGCGGAATGCGTGCATAGTGCCATTGTTCAAAGGCAAAGGGGATAAGAGTGAGTGTTCAAATTACAGAGGTATAAGTTTGTTGAGTATTTCTGATAAAATTATGTGGGAGGGTATTGATTGAGAGAGTGAAGGCATGTACAGAGCATCAGACTGGGGAAGAGCAGTGTGGTTTCAGAAGTGGTAGAGGATGTGTGGATCAGGTGTTTGCTTTGAAGAATGTATAAAAGAAATACTTAGAAAAGCAAATGTAGCATTTATGGATCTGGAGAAGGCATATGATAGAGTTCATAGAGATGCTCTGTGGAAGGTACTAAGAATATATGGTGTGAGAGGCAAGTTGTTAGAAGCAGTGAAAAGTTTTTATCGAGGGTGTAAGGCATGTGTACGTGTAGGAAGAGAGGAAAGTGATTGGTTCTCAGTGAATGTAGGTTTGCGGCAGGGGTGTTTGATGTCCCCATGGTTGTTTACTTTGTTTACGGATGGGGTTGTTAGGGAGGTGAATGCAAGAGTTTTGGAAACAGGGGCAAGTATGAAGTCTGTTGGGGATGAGACAGCTTGGGAAGTGAGTCAGTTGTTGTTCGCTAATGATACAGCGCTGGTGGCTGATTCATGTGAGAAACTGCAGAAGCTGGTGATTGAGTTTGGTAAAGTGTGTGAAAGAAGAAAGTTAAGAGTTAATATGAATAAGAGCAAGGTTATTATGTATAGTAGGGTTTAAGGTCAAGTCAATTGGGAGGTAAGTTTGAATGGAGAAAAACTGGAGGAAGTAAAGTGTTTTAGATATCTAGGAGTGGATCTGGCAGCGGATGGAACCATGGAAGCGGAAGTGAATCATATTGTGGGGGAGGGGGCGAAAATACTGGGAGCCTTGAAGAATGTGTGGAAGTCGAGAACATTGTCTCGGAAAGCAAAAATGGGTATGTTTGAAGGAATAGTGGTTCCAACAATGTTGTATGGTTGCGAGGCATCGGCTATGGATAGAGTTGTGCGCAGGAGGTTGGATGTACTGGAAATGAGATGTTTGAGGACAATATGTGGTGTGAGGTGGTTTGATCGAGTAAGTAATGTTAGGGTAAGAGAGATGTGTAGAAATAAAAAGAGCGTGGTTGAGAGAGCAGAAGAGGGTGTATTGAAACGGTTTGGGCACATGGAGAGAATGAATGAGGAAAGATTGACCAAGAGGATATATGTGTCGGAGGTGGAGGGAACGAGGAGAAGTGGGAGACCAAATTGGAGGTGGAAAGATGGAGTGAAAAAGATTTTGTGTGATCGGGGCCTGAACATGCAGGAGGGTGAAAGGAGGGCAAGGAATAAAGTGAACTGGATCGATGTGGTATACCGGGATTGACGTGCTGTCAATGGATTGAATCAGGGTATGTGAAGCGTCTGGGGTAAACCATGGAAAGTGTGTGGGGACTGGATGTGGAAAGGGAGCTGCGGTTTCGGGCATTATTGCATGACAGATAGAGACTGAGTGTGAACGAATGGGGCCTTTGTTGTCTTTTCCTAGCGCTACCTCGCACACATGAGGGGGGAGGGGGATGTTATTCCATGTGTGGCGAGGTGGCGATGAGAATGAATAAAGGCAGACAGTGTGAATTGTGTGCATGTGTGTATATGTATGTGTCTGTGGGTGTATATATATGTGTATATTGAGATGTATGGGTATGTATATTTGCGTGTGTGGACGTGTATGTATATATAGGTGTATGAGGGTGGGTTGGGCCATTTCTTTCGTCTGTTTCCTTGCGCTACTTCGCAAACGCGGGAGACGACGACAAAGCAAAATAATAATGATAATGATAATATATATATATATATATATATATATATATATATATATATATATATATATATGTATATTGTGCTTGTGTGTGTGTGCTTCCGAATGCATATATGATTACTTACTTAAGCAAAATAATCTAGTATATATTTTGCGAGTTTTCCTTCTTTACGTCTCCACTTCGATGTCAGGACATTACAAAGCTGGTTTTGATACTTCGTATGATCTATATTTCAGGTATTTCTAAGATTTTTCACATATGTCACTATTGCCGTTATTGATGCATATTCTTCCTCCTGAGAGAGAGAGAGAGAGAGAGAGAGAGAGAGAGAGAGAGAGAGAGAGAGAGAGAGAGAGAGAGAGAGAGAGAGAGAGAGAGAGAGAGAGAGAGAGAGAGGCATGTCAATTAGCACAATACATCACCGGTAAAAGCCTCGCGGTCCTGGATGATGAATCACATGTATTTCAGGAGTAAAATATTTCAACGGTTTTCAAATGAAACTTTGTGAGCTGCGCGCATGTTACGTCTACTAACTTTATGTGTATCTTTATCCAAACATGTTTGAGATTTATGGAATATTGACTGTATCCTGAGTTGGATACGAAGACGTTGAGTAAAACGAAAAATAAATATGTGTGCCTCTAAGTTGCCACTCTACCCTGCCGGCTATCATAGAAAAAAATGAGACACTTCGAAATATATAGCATGTATAGATTAATCCTTATGATTGTCCAAACTTAAAAGTATCTTCTATGTTAACGATAACCTGAGATCGAATCATACCCTTATCCATTTTCTGTGGATGATATGATATATTCTGTATGAACGATATCTTGATATCAGACCGTACCTGATGCCCACTCTTACATATAATGATATCTTTTACGCGAGCGATAACCTTATAACGAAACTTCTCTGCTCATTACGTTAAGAAGTTATCTTTTATGAGAACGATAACCCGCTATCTAGCCATACCTGCTCCTCAGATATAGATAAGATGATATCTTTTTTTTGTGAATGATGATACCGAAACATATTCTTTATGAACGAAAACCCTAAACCAAACCATATATATTCACTTCTCTCGCCTGTAGTATGGTGTTATACGTTATTCTTGAATTCAGACCCTAACTTTTCTCTGTCCTCACATATGAGGATAAAACCCACAGGCGAGTTTTAATACCCACCTACGCGTGCTTCAGCTAACCCAGCAAGAGCACTGCAGTTTTAAGGAACGTGTGGGCGAAGGTGAGTGGTTGCTCGGCCTCCCGCATCTAAATTCGTCGAGGACGGATCTCACACACGCACAGCAGGCAGGCACTCATCGGTCATGAGGGAACACTACGAGAGGTTAGTGACGTACCTCAAGACGGGCTGTGCTGCCTCAGGGTAGCGATACTGACACGCCATCAAGATGGAGCGGTAAATGTTGAAACGGCAGCAGTTCTTAGTTGAGTTCTGAGTCGCTCACTGGAGCAGGAGGGGTCCAGAGAGGCGCTTTAAGGTCTCATGCAGGGAGCTGGCAGATAACAGGAATTTCTCTCTCTTCTTCCTCTTCCTTTCATTTTCATTTTTTCTTTTCCTTTCGCTTATCATCATCATTACGATTATAATTATTGCTTTCATTATGATGGTATTCAGTGTCTGTGTTACTACAATGTATTTTCATTAGTTCATCATTATTATCATAATCCTCATCATCATCATTATCTTCTTCTTCTTCTTCTTCTTCTTCTTCTTCTTCTTCTTCTTCTTCTTCTTCTTCTTCTTCTTCTTCTTCTTCTTCTTCTTCTTCTTCTTCTTCTTCTTCTTCTTCTTCTTCTTCTTCTTCTTCTTCTTCTTCTTCTTCTTCTTCTTCTTCTTCTTCTTCTTCTTCTTCTTCTTCTTCTTCTTCTTCTTCTTCTTCTTCTTCTTCTTCTTCTTCTTCTTCTTCTTCTTCTTCTTCTTCTTCTTCTTCTTCTTCTTCTTCTTCTTCTTCTTCTTCTTCTTCTTCTTCTTCTTCTTCTTCTTCTTCTTCTTCTTCTTCTTCTTCTTCTTCTTCTTCTTCTTCTTCTTCTTCTTCTTCTTCTTCTTCTTCTTCTTCTTCTTCTTCTTTCTTCTTCTTCTTCATATTATCATTATCATCATCATTATCATTACTGATATTTGCCATTATGATTTTTTGAATTATGAATTTTCATTATTGTTATAATTATCTCCATGTTTTTATCATCACTATCTTTATCATGGCTTTCATCATTTCGATTCCTGGTCAATCTTTCCTAACAATGAATATTTTCACCTTTCCTTTCCTTACGTTTCTTTCAGGTTGCTGGTTGCAGGAGGGTCTGAAGTTACTGAAGTCTTTCTGAGGTCGTGGCTCTCTCTCTCTCTCTCTCTCTCTCTCTCTCTCTCTCTCTCTCTCTCTCTCTCTCTCTCTCTCTCTCTCTCTCTCTCTCTCTCTCTCTCTCTCTCTCTCTCTCTCTCTCTCTCTCTCTCTCTCTCTCTCTCTGATGAACTTTCTTTTTCACGAATTCTTCTTTGAAATATGACGCCTTTTCATTCAGTTGGTTGGGTGTTGGATAAAAGAAAGAAATAAAAGAATCTTAGTCATCATTCACTAGGACATGCTAGACACTACTGTGGCCAGAATTCACCACAGAAGCACACAGTCCAGCGGGGAAGGTTAACCAACCTTTAAGTCAGAGTTTCGGAAACAGTAATGCGAGAGAGACGGACGAGGTTTTACCCTCGATGTGCGAGTCTGAATACGGTCAGGGAAGGGGGTCTGAATGAATGGGATGGAAAGGCAATCAGTCAAAGGTTAGTAAGAGAGAATAATACTTACTTACGAGTTCCTACGACGCGATCCTACCAAATGGCTAGACTAGCGAGTAGCCTCCAGTGCATCTGTCTCACTGGACGAAAATCTATTTCTTTCTGCCGTTATGATTCTTACCTAAAGAGGGAGGAAGAGAGAGAGAGAGAGAGGGAGAGAGAGAGAGAGAGAGAGAGAGAGAGAGAGAGAGAGAGAGAGAGAGAGAGAGAGAGAGAGAGAGAGAGGTGGAGGGTTTGAATAAATCGGGGGATGGCTGAATGAATGGCTGTTTATGATGTAAAGAAATTAATCGAAGTGAATAGGGGATCGGATAAGCGTGAGAGTGGATACTGAAGCTCGTGCTAATCCTACTGATGGACCAAATTAACAGAAGAGGGTGAAGAATATGCTAGACTGATTCTGAAGGATGGGAATGAATTCACACAGGACAGGTGTGTCTAGGAGGATAAGAAGTGACGCTTAGTCTACCTGGAAAGATGAAAGGAGAGACGAGAATGATCTAGGAGAGCGAGGGGTGAGGTCAAATGGTTCTGGAGGGCTTGATTGGACTGAAAGGATAAATGGTTAGGTCCTGTGGGTCTAGGAGAACGAAAGAAAATGCCAGGTGGGTCTGGGAAGGTAAAACGTGAGGCCTGGTTGGTCTGGGCGAATAAGGGGAGAAACTAGATGGGTTTGGTGAGTAAAGACAAGAGAAATGAGTCGTAGGGAGTGAAGGGAGAGGCCAAGGGGAGTAGTCAGGCAGGTAAGATAAGGTAAAAAAAAAGGCCAAGTTCTCCTGGGAAGGTGAAAGGAGAGACCAGCTAAATACGGTAGGATAAGGTAAATGATAATTGGTATGTATGGGAGAGTGAAAGAAAAGGACAGGTGACCCTTGTAGGTTGGGCGAAGGAGTCAGATGGGTCTGGAAGGATACGAAGAGAGGCCATGGGGTTAGTCTGGAACGGTGAGAGATAAGACCAAATGGGCCTGGGTAGGTGAGGCGTAAGGCCAGGTGGGTCTGGCAGAGTGCAGTAAGAGGCTAAGCAGGTTTTAATGAGAGAGGGGAGAGGCCAAGTGGGTCTATGAGGGTGAGAGGAGGGGTCACTTAGTTCTGGTAGAGTGATAGGAAAGGTCAGGCGGGATGGCGAGGAAGAGGGAGATGTCAGTTGGGTTTATGATGATAAGACGAGAGGCCAGGTGAGTCTAGGAGGGTAAAGGAGAGTCCATGTAGGTCTGCAAAGGAGAAGAAAGACTCCACCCAGGTCTAAGTGAGTGAGGGAAGACGCTAGATGGGTTTGGATGGGTGAGGGAAGAGACCTGGAATGCATGGGATGCAAGTATGTAGGAATATGTACATGTATCTGTATATATATGTCTGTGTATGTATATGTATGTATATGTGCATATGTTGATATGTATGTGTATGTATATGTACGTGCATGGGCCTTTCATCCTCTTGCATATTCAGGCCCAAATAGCTCAAAATCTTTCTTTACTCCATCCATCCACCTCTAATTTGGTCTCCCGCTTCTTGTTCCCTTCACCTCTGACACATATATCATGTTTGTCAAGCTTTTCTCATTCATTCTCTCAGTATGTCCAAACAATTTCAGCACATCCAATGCTGCTCTCTCAACCACACTCTTTTTATTTCCATACATCTCTCTTACTGTTTCATTAGTTATTAGATCAAACCACCTCACACCACATATTGTCCTCAAACATCTCATTTCCAGCACATCCTTCCTCTTTCGTACATCCCTTTCTATAGCCCATGACCCCATATGATATTTTTGGGACTACTCAAAACACCTTAATTTCCTGAAGTTTATTGATATTCGTACAACCCAGCTCTCATATGCCCTCTTTTTCAACAGCTACACCTACCGATTTCTCTTGTACATCTCTCAGTCAGTTGCACTTTTTCCCTGTAAGTACCGCCCGTACATTTATACTTTCTCTTTCACTTGCAACTTTATCTTGTTAAACCAGTATGCTATACCCTATAGAAAAAATATGCTATAATTGAAATGCAAAACAACAATATATATCATCATCCTAAGACCTATTACATTTCATAGATGAGAAGCATGATCACTTAGAACAAAAATAAGTTCACTGATATATTCTGCCGAAATGAGGGAACTTAGGCTAATCTGAGTAAGCGCATTTATGAATGAGATAAAAAGACCAGGATATGAGAAGATTTGGATCTGCAATAGAAATAAATGAAGCAATCAGGTTAAAGTGTTATGACGATGTACAAAATGAAAGACACGAAATATGCCAAAATGAAGTATTTAATCTGGGCTCCTGAAGGGTGACGTCTAGCAGGAAGTCCTAAGATGCGATAAATTAAGGACATCAAGAGTTAGCTTAGAAGAAGAAGAAGAAGAAGGGAAACACTGGATGCTAAAGAAAAGAGAGAAAACGAAGACAGGAACGAGTGGAAGAAGACTGAATTTGACTCCTATGACAAAGGTACATTAAGTCTATCTGGCGTCCGGTGAGAAAGGCAAGACATTTCACTGGCACCAATGATACTGACTACCAAACACTCCGATGAGTTTCATTTTCTATCATATATTTTCTCTTTTCCGTTCCAAAACACTACCATACTTCCACGGCTGCTGTCCTCACCGGTGGGTTCCTTGTCTTAATGAAGAGATATGAAGGTCGTATGAGGACGGCACATAGTTCCCGAGAGGCAGACAGGTCAGCGATATACCATGGTCCTTCCCACCCTGATAGTCCTCCTCCGTCTTGGAATGTCCTCCTCCGTCTTGGAGGTCCTCCTCCGTCATGAAGATCCTCTATTGTCATAAAGGTCCAGCTCCGTCTTAAAGGCTTTCCTCCATCTTGGAGGTCTTCCTCCGTCTTAAGGTTCTCCTTCATCTTGAAGGTCTTACTTCAACTTAAAGGCCTCTTCTCCTTCTGAAAGGTTCACCTTAGATTTAAAGGTCCTTCTCTGTCTCGAACGTATTCCTCCATCTTGAAGGTCCTCCTCCGCCTTAAAGGTCTTCCTTCGTATTGAAAGTCCTCATCCGCCTTGAAGGTCCTACTCTCTCTCTCTCTCTCTCTCTCTCTCTCTCTCTCTCTCTCTCTCTCTCTCTCTCTCTCTCTCTCTCTCTCTCTCTCTCTCTCTCTCTCTCTCTCTCTCTCATGCCTTCCAGTTAAGGCTCTGGCTCTCATCCCTACGCATACAATGCATGTGGTGGGCCGCTCTGTTACCCTCTAGAAGAGAGTTGACCAAATTATTTGCCTATTTTACGACTTTTTACCTTCTTCTACCATTAAGTACTCCCATGACTGATTAAACTCAATATGGAGGGACACGGTAAATCATATTAAAAGCTCGCATAATTTGAGTGCTGGACAATACATTATCATTTAGTATAATAAAGGAAGAGATGAACGAAATAACATAAATATGTTCGAAAACTACTTACAAATCAATATGAAATGTGGAGTTGATGTTCACTGATGATTTTTGCCTTTATGGGCAGTAGAGAGGCTACTACAGTGGTCAGGCTTCGTTCCAGGGTTACATTTAGTGTGTTTCTCTGTTTTGACTTGATAACGCTCAAGGCAGAGAAAGATGATTCACAAAGGAAGGTAGACCCAAAGTACAAAAAATTTTCCAAATTCTTCTTTCCTAGGTCAGGGTGCTCCTTTTTTACACAGCTCCAAGACCGTGTGAGGGGTGAGCTTTCAAATATCAGTTCGAGGCCACTGTCTGAACACACTTCTAACAGTGTTTCCCGAAGGGAAATAGACATCTTCTTCATATCACTTTCAGATAGGAGGGATGGATTTCTACCCCAATCCAGCTGTACAGATCTCTTATATACGTCAGGGAAGTAACATTCAAACCCACAGATAAGGTTGGTCAAATGTTTCACAGGAACTAGTTTCACTGTCTCTCTCCTTATCATTGTTAATGGAAAAATAAGCGTCTGACAGAGGAAAACACATGAAATCTTCTGAGCACATCTCCTTCTACACCTCTATTTTCTTTTGAAAACCACCAACTTTATCATAAAAGTTGAGAATGTTTGTATCCTTGCCTTGCAGAGACAAATTCAACTTATTCAGTTTGCCAAATATGTCTGCAAGATGCGCAAGTTGTTTAAGCCAGGTAGTGTTTTTAAAAAAATGTGGCAAAAGGAGATCCATGTTCTGATAAAAAGGAGCCTACTTTATCTCACAACTCGAACCACCTGGCGAGTACCTTTCCTGTCGAACAGCCAGCGTGCCTGTGTGTGCAGTGATGGCTCTCTGTGCACAGATGCAATGCTTTCGCACAGTCTGTGAAACAGGCAAGCATTGAGAGGCTTTAACTTTATAAAGCTGATTACTTTGACGCCATCATTCAATATCCCATGCAACTCTGAACCCATTTCTTTATCGGATGCTGATGATTCTCTGTGAATGATGTAATGAGTCCACTCCATAACAGGATTTTCCTTCTTAATCCTTGCAATGAGTCCCTTTACTTTCCCGGTCATGGATGAAACAGCGTCTGTACACTTGGTAATGCAAGATATCCACCCAAACCCTTGTTCAGAAAATAACTTAATAATGATATTGAAAATGGTTTCCCCAGTTGTGTGCTCTAATTTATTGCAAAAAAGTACGTGTTTATTCATAACATCTCCATCATTGTGTCTCACAAATAAGACAATTTGAGCCAGTCAATTGACGTCATTCGATTTGTCAAGGTGAAGTGAAATGACTAGCTTGTTTTCAGCTTACTCACGAGTTGATCAAAAATATCTGTACTTATTTCATCTACCCTTCAAGAAGCAGTTTGGTGTGACAAAGGAACAGCCTTTTTTGGTCAGCTGCCTTTTTATCTAGAATTTTTTCAGCCATCACAACGGCAGCTGGCAATATCAGTTCTTCAACTTTATCAAATGGCTTTTTAGCTTTAGTAACTAATAAAGATGCAAGTAAAGATCCTTCCAGAGTTTTGTTTGATGCTGAGGAGACTTTCTTAATTGTTGTCTGGAAACACTTAAAGTCTGAAAGTTTTCTTATAAAAAACTCCGCCAGTTTACCAACATGACACTGATGTTTTGTGTTAAGGTGACGATGGAGGTGAGCTGGTTTCATACAACTGTTGGCCAACCTCTCTCCACAAAGGAAGCACAAAGCTTCAGAAGGATCAGAATTCATAGAGGTAAATCTAAAAAGCTTATAATCTTCCTTGTATTACCCATATTCAGGTAAGTCTACTTTCTTTTTCTTCACAGCTGCTTGATTTCCTCCACTTGCATTGCTGCTAAGGCTGCTACAGCTATCCAAGAAGCCATATGACCTATATGTGACTACAATTTGAAAAAAGGAGATTCATTATCTTCTCACTTACCCTTTTAAACAAAGCCACGTACCCTCAGGGGTACACGTACCCCAGTTTGGACAACACTGCTCCAGTGGAACGTATCTATTTCATTCCTAAGGAGACCCTGGAGGCCTCTTCGTCGCGTTCCCAATGTTTGCCAGCAAAAAGTTTCAGCAGCCGTGGGTTTCGGATATCCATGTTTGTTCCTCGTCCCAGTGATATAGCCTATACTACCTCTGTTCTCAGTGGATTCATTTTGTATAGTCTGATGTGTGTCTCCTTTTTTATGCAGGTTTAGGTACTAGACTTTGCTTGTTTTTGTTAATAGAATGAAGCCTCTCACGTACTACACAGTTTGAGAACTTTTCACGCTGCGGTATTTGAAATGACAGTTTATGTGAGTAGTATGAATGCTTCTAGTTTAGGGAGTTTTCTGACTATATAAAGTCACCGTACAAACAGCAGTACTCCATTCAGAAAAGATGGGGCTCTTGCAACGCTCAGGAAGCTAGCCACATCCAACAGGTGAAGAAGTGCAGTGATGGTGTGTGTTTGTTGTTGTTGTGGGATGATTACAGTATGTAGAAATAGATGTTCAATACCTTCAGTGCAGAAATGTTGGGCATGAGGTGCCTTACGATGTGTAAAATGGATGTTTGTAGTACTGAATATATATCCCTTGAGTACCTTTCAATCTACCGTACGATCTACCTTGACTGAGCAGAAATACCTTTTTCTTCGACATAATTGTTTAACATGTGCAACAATCTCCCAGATAGAGTGGTTGAAAGCAGTTCTATAGATACGTCTAAGATTAGACGTGTCGCTGAGCACGATGGTCATATGGACTGACGTACTGTCAATACTGGATTTCATATCTACGACTGATAACATGGAAATGGAAAATTTGCGAGGTAATATTTTTTGGAAAAAGATTATCATGTATCACAAGAATATTCTCTGTGCTGTTGTTGAGGATGTGAGAGAAAAAGGAAAACTCAGAGAGGAAACCAGACACAAAATGACATACATATTCGACAAGAATAAAAGCAATTTCTCTGGTTACATAGAATGGAAACTGGAATTCTACAATCAGCATATAAACCAATTGATATCTTTAATGAGGGAGTTAGTACATGAGTACCAATATCAGTGAGTAGAGAGAAAAGATTTGAAAAATAAAAGGTGCAGTTTAATAAAAGATGTCAAAAGCCAAAGAATATAAGGTTGTGATTTAGAGAAGGTGTAGAACACACATTAACCAGCCTGCATTTGAAATGTATAAGGAGCAGGAAATGAATATAGCAAGCTTAGCAAGATGGGATGGAAATACCTTGGGAGCAAAGAAAGGGAAGTCGTGAAATTCAAAAATTGCACCATAAATTTTTCTCGGGTAAACTGTCAGCTAAAGAGCAGCTAATTAGGCTGAGAAATTTGGAGAGAAGAGTCTTTGAAGAGGATGAGGAAATATCTTAAGGAAATGAATCATGTTTTCGAGAATGCATGCACGTTGATGAGGCACTAAAATCCTGAACGCTAATGAGGTAAGTTGGAGAGGAGAACTTGAAGGGCATTGATAACATTAGAGAAAAAAAGAAATCTAGGCTGTTAAGATACTTGATTTCTTGATTCATGTACCACTCAAAGTCTCTTCAAAGTGTTCAAAAGCAATTGAGTGTCTTACTGAATATGTTAGAAAGATCATTGGAAACAGGATTATTCCCGAAAGGGTCGAAAAGATAAAAATCTTTTGCCAAATCTTTAAAACGAAATGAGATCTGAATTTGCGCTAAATTTCAGACAAGTATCACTAATGGGCGTGGAATGCAAACTGCTGAGAGAGATAACCATAGAGGAAATTGATGAATATTTGTTGATGTGAGTCTAAATACTGATTCCATTGATTCGATATCATTTCAATGGAAGAGAACAGAGGCTGCATATGAGAGTAGTTGGGGCAACCAGTGGCGTGCTGCAGAGCCTAGGATGAGGCAGTGGTTATTCTTACACGACTTACCAGAAGGATTGATTGCACTCTTGAACACTTTTCCTCATAATCAAAGTCAAGAAGGAAATAACAAATGATCGGGATTGTATCACCTTACAAAAGGAATTCGTCAGATATTAGTTGATGAAATATAGCAAAAGAAAGTATTAAGTAACGAAGATGAAACGTAGTGGAAGAGATTTTCGACAGGTCTATCATATGGCAGGAATGAAATATATCAAACATAGTGAAAATAGATCTTTGGGTCGACCCAGTAACCATCCTTCCACCAGAACACTACGTTAGGAAGATACAAGGAAGTGCTCTTACCTTGGCTCTCTCATCTTCTCATGTTTGCTCTTACCTTGGCTCTCTAATCTTCTCATGTTTGCTCTTACCTTGGCTCTCTAATCTTCTCATGTTTGCTCTTACCTTGGCTCTCTAATCTTCTCATGTTTGCTCTTACCTTGGCTCTCTAATCTTCTCATGTTTGCTCTTACCTTGGCTCTCTAATCTTCTCATGTTTGCTCTTACCTTGGCTCTCTAATCTTCTCATGTTTGCTCTTACCTTGGCTCTCTAATCTTCTCATGTTTGCAACAATACCTTTGCAAACAAAACTCCGAGAATAAGAGCTTGCCTGATAGATATGGTGTCTAATTTTTCCGGAAATATTTTGAATCTAGACACACGACACATTTCTAATCGAGACACATAATGGTATCGGATAGCAATTCTGGAGTCGATTACCTTTCACATGAGAGTCATAGGGATTTAGAAAATCTAAATTGATGAAATCTAATTGTAAGTGTCTTTTTATTTCCAGCCGTATGCACTCTGAATAAGAAATTCAGTAGGCTTTATACTTTACAAGCCATGATGACACTCCATTATCAATTTCTTTCCTTTTAAGAAATTGGTGAGCATAACTGTAACGGGAGCTATCATTCTCCTGAGTTTTCAGGTGGGACCAAACCTATAATGGAAGATACATTTATCCCCTTAGATTGAAACCAAGGTGGAATTCATTGATCTTGAAGTCGTCTACTTATGACTCATTACAAAGCATGATGTGACAACTCATCTGGCCTTGTTGGATTTCTTACAAGTTTTGCAGAGAATATATGGCCTCGTCCACCTTGGATGTATATGTCCTCTGTTGCAAGCATTGTTAAGATGGCGTTAATGAGGGTCCTATATCCACCTGTTAATGACACTGTTGTATTCTTTCCACATATTTTGCTTCGAATGTTTTGTTGATATATCTTAAGTTATTCACAACGTTTTATGTCATCCTTTTTCACTACAGATTTGTGTTGAACTATGGCATCTATTACTTTCCAACATTTGAAATGAGGGTTTCATGAACGGGATGGTCTTCTAGATGGTCTTCTAGAGTATTTGAATATTTCAATCCTCTTTGAAAATATTTTTCGGCTACCAGCAAGTTCTACATCTTCCGTCAAGTCGGTATGATGTCTACTGTTCACTTATGCTACTTCCCGGATAAGGTGTATTTTCTGTATCTATTTCTTGAAGTCCACTGTCTTAGTTAAGTCAGATATTTACAATATTTCCATTGTCACCTATTCTGTGGCTAGGGATATCGTCTATGTTTCCTTATACTCATATGATGTATTGTGAATCTAACGAAATGGTGACAAGTTGATAATTCTTTTCTGAAATGTATCTACGTAAGCCATTATCTGTTGTCAATATTCTTATCATGCCTCTGGATAGCATTGCATCTGATTGGTTTATGTGGCTTGATATAAAAAGGAGTCTGTCAGTCCTTTAGGTAAGGTTATTGAATCAGAATGGGTGAGAGAGAGAGAGAGAGAGAGAGAGAGAGAGAGAGAGAGAGAGAGAGAGAGAGAGAGAGAGAGAGAGAGAGAGAGAGAGAGAGAGAGAGAGAGAGAGAGAGAGAGAGAAAATGAAGACTTCGAAACGCTTGAACACACAAGCTAACATGATCGTGTGGAGAAAATCATGAAAATGCAAAACACACGCTATCAAGGACAGGGAAAAAAAAATTCTGAGTAAACCTCTAACACACGTAGATCTTGATTACAAGGCACGGTACATAATGTTGTTCAGTAAACACGAACTAAAGAAAGAGAGAATGCTAACAATGGCCCTTTCCGGGAATTACGTGGAATGGCAGAGTTATTATAGTCACACTAACTTATGTAAACTTTTAAAGTGGAATTAAGAACAGACTGACATACCCCAATGGTCTGTTGGTTTTTGAATTCCTTTGTATTCCTATGTATTCGTTTGTACGAGGTCAGTAAGGAGGCAGTATTAAGCCAATGAGCACGATAGTTTACGATCCTTGGGTAAGATAGCGTGACCTTTAAGGATCAGTTCAAAGACGAGGCCATAATGATACCCAAGGGTGGTATCGTCTTGCTCAAGGGACTGAGGTAATACTCTGCATTTTGATTCATTGTGAAGGCCATCCTGATGCAAGGTACTGAATACTGATGTAAGTGAACCTAAGTGCAAAGGTGTGATGTGTCGGTTGAGGAAAAGATTGATGACATGGGAGAACTGAGGTACATAAATGGGAATGGGGGAAAAGATGTGTTGAGTTATCTGTTAAAGGGGGATAGACGATTTGGAATATATGCTTACATAAAGAGCATGCATGAGTGAGTGGAGTTGATCGATAGACGTGCAAAGAGGAGGTTCCTGGACGTAATCATGCTGAGAGGGTTAGGAATGTCTAATCATTACTTGATGGAAACGAATGTAAAAGCTTGTGGTGGATTTAGGAAAACTGGAAATGAAATATGTAAAGGAAGTAGTGAAAGCGATTAAGTTGGTAAAAGGGAGAGATACTGAGTGAAAATGACATGGGGTGAGTTAAACTGGAGGAGTGTAAGCGATCAAGAGTACAAAGGGAAGCAGTTGTAGGTCAAGGTGAAGGTGAGGGAGATAAAAAACAGGGAGAATGAGAGATGGGCTGAGATGCAATTCAGGAATAATGAAATGTCTCAGTGGCAGGTGAATAGTGTGAAGAGGATAAGAGAACAAATGTGAGCGTGTGAGGACAGCGGATGGAGGAATGGTAATAGACAAAGAATATGTGTGAAAGAAGTAAAGTATTGGAAAGAAATGTTGTGCTGAATGACATTTATTTTGGATGAATTGGCGCGTGGTGTGAGAGTGTCATTGCAAATGTTATGGTATAAAGAGAGGAGGTCATGTAAGCCTTGCTTAAGATGTTATGTGGTAACACGGCTGAAGTAGATGGTTCTGCGGTAGAGGTTCTCAAGAAAGTGGAGTAAGGTCGTACTGTATCGTTCGCTAGGAATCTTGGCCGGTCATGTGGGCAATAACAATACAGATGCATGAACAAACTGGAGAGGTATAAGTCCACTGAGTATAACTATTAAGGCGCATGGAGACGTGGTGATTGACAGGGTGGTGACACGCACAGAATATGTGACTGGGGAGGAGAATTGTTCTGGAGACCAGGTGTTTGCTTTGAAGAGTTGGCGTGATAGAATTGGTACAGAAATACTTGAAATTCTTGATCGTGTCGGTGTGACATTCTCAGAGAGAAGAGTGTGGCGGTAAATGCACTCTGACTGAAAGGGTGTTCTGATATTCCCTGGGGAGATGGGTATAAGTGTCAGGAGAAGAAGTAACAAGGGAGAAAGAGGGAGACTAGGAAAATTATGGGAGAATAGACCGAAGGTGTCCTCGGAATATCAAGATCTGAGCACTTAGGGAAGGCAAGAGGTGTGCACTAGATAGAATGAAGCAGAACGATAGGGAGGTGAACCAGGGCACACGAAATGGTGAAGATTAATCAAGTTGAGATCCATGGGTTATGGTTATGCATGGTGAGCTATGGTTACGGTGCATTATGAATGTAAGCTAAGGACTGCGCCTGTGCAAGAGAGGCCATTCTTCTTGTGCTCAACTTGGCATAGTTCACCCGACCCCCACTCTCTGCCAGACCCTCCCCTCCCCAACCATACCGCCACCTTCCCGACCCTATATCTTCGCTCCTCTCTCTCTCTCTCTCTCTCTCTCTCTCTCTCTCTCTCTCTCTCTCTCTCTCTCTCTCTCTCTCTCTCTCTCTCTCTCTCTCTCTCTCTCTCTCTCCCTCTTCCCCGCCTCCACCCCCAGCACGGACCTCTCCTTGTCAAGATACCAAACCCTCTCGTCCCCAAACCTCTACAGGACCTTCCCTTCACCTAGTCCTTTCATCCTGCACGGCATTCTCCTACCCCGAACCTCCCTATTTGCACCCCCTTCCCTTCCCTCTAAGTCCCGCATTCCCTACATAAACCTCTCCTCCTACGAGCCCCATCTCCTGTATGGTCATCCAGTCTCCAGACCACTTCCAATGTTGGTTGTCCAGTCGCTGCGACTGGGGTATGCCGCCCTCGGTCAGCCGTGATAACCTGTGCCGGACAAGGTCATTTATATATGGACTTAAAAGCATTGTTTCTTTAGGAATACACTGCACCTGATTGTGTTGTTGTTTAATGGCAAACATTTCTACCAAGTTTACGTTTCGGTGATATGAATGTCATTCACATCATTCCTCCAACATTGTAAGATTATGATTGTAAGAGTAATGATAGCAGTATTAGTGGTAGAAGTAGAAGTAGAAATAGTAACGGTTGTAGTAGTAGAAATAGTAGTAGTAAGATTGTCATTATAATTATCATTATGAAAGCCGGCAAGGCAGCAGGTTTAGATGGTATTGCAGTGGAATTTATTAAAAAAGGGGGTGACTGTATTGTTGACTGGTTGGTAAGGTTATCTAATGTATGTATGACTCATGGTGAGGTGCCTGAGGATTGGCGGAATGCGTGCATAGGGCCATTGTACAAAGGCAAAGGGGATAAGAGTGAGTGCTCAAATTACAGAGGTGTAAGTTTGTTGAGTATTCCTGGCAAATTATATGGGAGGGTATTGATTGAGAGGGTGAAGGCATGTACAGAGCATCAGATTGGGGAAGAGCAGTGTGGTTTCAGAAGTGGTAGAGGATGTGTGGATCAGGTGTTTGCTTTGAAGAATGTATGTGAGAAATACTTAGAAAAGCAAATGGATTTGTATGTAGCATTTATGGATCTGGAGAAGGCATATGATAGAGTTGATAGAGATGCTCTGTGGAAGGTATTAAGAATATATGGTGTGGGAGGCAAGTTGTTAGAAGCAGTGAAAAGTTTTTATCGAGGATGTAAGGCATGTGTACGTGTAGGAAGAGAGGAAAGTGATTGGTTCTCAGTGAATGTAGGTTTGCGGCAGGGGTGTGTGATGTCTCCATGGTTGTTTAATTTGTTTATGGATGGGGTTGTTAGGGAGGTGAATGCAAGAGTTTTGGAAAGAGGGGCAAGTATGAAGTCTGTTGGGGATGAGAGAGCTTGGGAAGTGAGTCAGTTGTTGTTCGCTGATGATACAGCGCTGGTGGCTGATTCATGTGAGAAACTGCAGAAGCTGGTGACTGAGTTTGGTAAAGTGTGTGAAAGAAGAAAGTTAAGAGTAAATGTGAATAAGAGCAAGGTTATTAGGTAGAGTAGGGTTGTGGGTCAATTCAACTGGGAGGTGAGTTTGAATGGAGAAAACCTGGAGGAAGTGAAGTGTTTTAGATATCTGGGAGTGGATCTGGCAGCGGATGGAACCATGGAAGCGGAAGTGGATCATAGGGTGGGGGAGGGGGCGAAAATTCTGGGAGCCTTGAAGAATGTGTGGAAGTCGAGAACATTATCTCGGAAAGCAAAAATGGGTATGTTTGAAGGAATAGTGGTTCCAACAATGTTGTATGGTTGCGAGGCGTGGACTATGGATAGAGTTGTGCGCAGGAGGATGGATGTGCTGGAAATGAGATGCTTGAGGACAATGTGTGGTGTGAGGTGGTTTGATCGAGTAAGTAACGTAAGGGTAAGAGAGATGTGTGGAAATAAAAAGAGCGTGGTTGAGAGAGCAGAAGAGGGTGTTTTGAAATGGTTTGGTCACATGGAGAGAATGAGTGAGGAAAGATTGACCAAGAGGATATATGTGTCGGAGGTGGAGGGAACGAGGAGAAGAGGGAGACCAAATTGGAGGTGGAAAGATGGAGTGAAAAAGATTTTGTGTGATCGGGGCCTGAACATGCAGGAGGGTGAAAGGAGGGCAAAAAATATAGTGAATTGGAGCGATGTGGTATACCGGGGTTGACGTGCTGTCAGTGGATTGAATCAAGGCATGTGTATGGGGGTGGGTTGGGCCATTTCTTTCGTCTGTTTCCTTGCGCTACCTCGCAAACGCGGGAGACAGCGACAAAGCAAAAAAAAAAAAAAAAATTATTATTATCATTATTATTATTATTATTATTATTATTATTATTATTATTATTATTATTATTATCATTATTATTATTATTATTATTATTGTTATCATTATTATTGATATTATTATTATTATTATTATTATTATTATTATTATTATTATTATTATTATTATTATTATTATTATTATTATCATTATCATCATTATTATTACTATCATTATTATCATTATTATTATTATTATTATTATTATTATTATTATTATTATTATTATTATTATCATTATTATTATTATCATCATTCTTATTATTATTATTATCAACATTATTATATTCATTATTATTATCATTATTATCATTATTATTATCATTATTAGAAGTAGTAGCAGTATTAGTAGTAGTAGTAGCAGTAGTAACTGTAGTAGTAACAGTGATGATGATAGTATCAATAGTAGTGGTAGCGTAAGGGAGAGAAGAGGAGGATGATCAGTACTTATCTTGAATTATAGACTTTAATCTAAATGTTCTCGACACGTGTGTGATGTCTGAACTTTCTCTCTGTAAAGCTCATTGTTGCAATAACAGAAATACTCAGGTTTCTTTGGGGTAAATTTCACTTGATTTTCGCTTCGGTTAAATGATTCCACCATTACAGACAATGAAACATTACTCTGACACAGATCTAGATTCAGTTTGGTGAGCTCACTGGATATGGTGAGCGTTAAGTAAAGGAATAAAAGTCTTCAATTGAAGTTTTAATATGTCAGACAATTCTATTTTGAATCATTCACTGAGTTTTTTTTTTTTCTTTTATCTTGTTTGAATACGTTCTTACTACTTCCTCCCTAGCGTCAATGTAAAGTCGAGAAAAAGACGTCTGAAGTTCGGATTTTCTGAATATTTTTCTAAGTGTTGGCAGCAGAGCCAAAAATGAGACAAAATTCGAAGGAAAGTCAAGATGATATGACAACGACATTATACAGGAATATCTCGGCAGGAGGAGAATACTGTGAACTGAAGTGGGGCTAAGAATCAAATCAACATCGAGGCTCGAGATGTCTCCCCGGGGCCTTGCATATGGCAAAGGATTAAGATCAGTCAACGATATAGATTCCTCTGCTAGGCTCTGGTGACGCTTAAGTAGGATACAACGAGGTGGGAGGACCTGGTGACACATGGAGTAACATACAGCTAGTACAGGAGGTGGAGGCTGCCTCACAAGACGAATGTCTGACCGTTGAACAGTGATCCGAGAGTATGTTCTGACAGACAGAGAGGACCTGCTGGCTGCTGGATAACTACATAACAATAGATAATAAAAGATATCTAATTAATGACAAAGAATTAAGGAGAGGAAAATGATATCTCTAGCAACTAAGGAACGAATATTTATTGCAAATGCTAAGGAGTTCAGCAGACAACGTAAAGGTCTTCGACTATATGTTTTCCATCTATGAATGTTTATCGCTCTCATTTCACATCCAGGCGCTGAAATCCTCTATACATAGGATTTCAGTGTACCCCACAAGGATTGGTTAGGCTCGAGATAGGATGATCTTATTGGGGTCGATGCCCTTTTCGTTTTCTGTCTCTGAGAACATGGAACAAATAATTAAACACCCCATAAAACTTTCCTTCCATCAAAACCACTCTTCCAATATACTTGACATATTTTTTTTTCTAACTATAAACGTTTTAACTATTGTGACACCATTTCTGCCATTATAGGGTCGTCCTACTACAGTCTTATTTCTACCTCTACTTGGTCAGGCCCACCTTCTAAATGCCAGTCTTGGGAGATCTAAACAGTCATTCCTACACAGTTTCTTTCCTGACTTTCCTTGTGACGAGTACTGCCTCGTTGGCCAAGATACCCCTCGCTGTACTGCTGTATAACGCAGGTTACCCGCCTAGCCAGGATGGCATCCTACATCCTTTCTTTCATCAGATTTCCTCGTCGCAATCCAATGTTAATCGCTTTGCTGCGACGTCTGTCGCAAATAGGGATAGAGCAAAACGGCTCATGAAACCCGCCCTTTCATCTTGTTTTCATCTCTCGTCGGAATTACGACAAAACTATACTTCGTAAAGTCAAGCACAGCTGCATAAAGCAAAAATGTGTTGACTTGACATCTTATTCTAGCAACTACTTCTGGTCCTTGACCAAAAGCATCTCGAAAAGACATAACTTGTATGATTCAACGTGGATCCCTCTCTTCCGTCCAAATCAATCTATAGCAAATTCCCTAAATGCTAAAGCACTCTCTTTGGTATACCCTACATTCCTCTATTTTAATTTTCCATGTATGATTTTGCATATCATCCTCCTCCTCCTTCTCCTCCTACTGAGTGTACATCACTTTCTGTAGTTTCTTTGCGTACCGTCTTCCACGTTGTTTCCTATGTCCAGGAAGGGGCAAGCCGTATGGCTCAGGTGGCATATGCCATGGTGTCCTGATGGAGGACGTATGCTTCTTATCTAAATTTGATGCTTGCCGATTTCGTCTCTGTCTGAGATCTACACTTCTTTTCTTTATAAGTGTCAAACCTTTCCTTTTATTCCCTTCAAAACACCACAATTTGATTCTGAAATGATATGATTATGTAAGGCATAATAGCAAAAACAGACGTAAGGGTTAAAAGCTTCTGTAACAGGGAACAGATTACTGTGGTGGAGGTGTGTGTGTGTGTGTGTGTGTGTGTGTGTGTGTGTGTGTGTGTGTGTGTGTGTGTGTGTATGTGTTTGTGTGTGTGCGTGTGTGTGTGTGTGTGTGTGTGTGTGTGTGTGTGTGTGTGTGTGTGTGTCTGTGTCTGTGTATGTGTGTGTGTGTTTGTGTGTGTGTGTGTGTGTGTGTGTGTGTGTGTGTGTGTGTGTGTGTGTGTGTGTACCTCTGGCCATAAACATTAAATGTACTTAATCCACAATGTAAAACGTCATCTGATTTAACAATAATTGTTACGAGAAAACGAAACGATTTTCTTTTCAGTTTTATATGAAAGGAGAGTTCAAAGTGAGACAGAGAAGAAAAATAAGTCCAGAGGATAAACTGGCATCTTTCTAATTTCACCAAAGATCCAGTCCTGATTTCCCAGGACCCCGGTCAGAGGATAATGAAATACGTCAAACTTTATAAAAACACATGAAAAATAACTACTGTACTCTTAGATTCCGTATCACTGTATAAAAATATTCTGAATTCTTGAGACATCATTGTATACCAGGAGCTTTTGAGAATGGAAAATCTATACATGTGGCACTGAGGAACACGCAGTGAAAGAATTTATGCTACGAGCGGAGGGTATTACACTTATGTTGCCTTGTCTTTTTCCATTGCATATACGTAGTATGCCTTCATTCCTTTGTGTGTGCCTAGACACACACACACACACACACACAGACACACACACAGACACAGACACACACACAGACACACACACACACAGACACACACGCACATACACACACACACACACACACACACACACACACACACACACACACACACACACACACATAAGCCCCAGCCAAAGTCTGGTATGTGTTTATCGACCATCTCCGAGGGAAGATGAACACCCGAGTTTGGGCATGGGTTAACTGCCGCACCCAGGTTCGAACCCTTGCAAGCTCAACCTCGGGCGGGCCATTGCTGACTCATGGTCAGCGCGTGTTGTGTGTGTGTGTGTGTGTGTGTGTGTGTGTGTGGACACCGTGAAATGAATAGACAGAGCTTGCACAGGTTTGGAAATGTGTGCACTCGACACACTTGTCTTTAACTAAAAATGCTGTCCGTCAGAAACAGTTGTGGTGTAAAGCACCAGTGGCTGGCTAATTAACTGTCAGTGAAGAGAATATTCCTGCGAGGTTCGCCACAATTTCAATTTGAGGCCGATAAATCCTTGTCTTATCTTAATCAGAATTGAAAGTCGCCTTTCTCTCAGAATGACACATACACATACACATACATACATATATCTATACACATATACATATTCATACTTACTTGCCTTCATCCATTCCTGGCGCTACCTCGCCCCACAGGAAACAGCATCGCTGCCCCCTGCTTCAGCTAGTTAGCGCCAGGAAAACAGACAAAAAAGGCCACATTCGTTCACACTCAGTCTCTAGCTGTCGTGTGTAATGCACCGAAACCACAGCTCCCTATCCACATCCAGGCCCCACACACCTTTTCATGGTTTACCCCAAACGTTTCACATGCCTAGGTTCACTACATTGACATAAAAAAGCCCTTCAGATCACGTACTAGAGTACCTAATAATGGTACTGAAATATTCATATCAAAATTCCTCGTTACTAACCACCATTGCTTTCTTGAATGGCTCCCGCTACCCTATCATTTACTTGTGTAAACTGTTTGGTGGCATTAGTTATATCATATACTGATATCCTAATGCTTGTGTGCAAGAAAACTTGTACGTTATATAACTGGCAATGGGCAAGACAAATGAATTATTCCTGTTGCACAGTTTTGCTTCAACCATACCGTAAAAAGAGGAAAGTTTCCCATTTCATATAATGCAGGAGTTTGTTTATCAATCGTTGTCTGAATATCTGTCCGCACCCTGTTTTCACTCTGGCATGGGCCAGGAAATGACTAAACTCTCGAGGTTGTGACACATGTGTTAGAGGCAAGTTAAACGGGGGTGAGTGAGCAAGGCCCCACTTTAACCCCATTTCATTACTCCTGAACCCATCCAGCGTGTGGCAGTGGACATAAAGGAATCAATAAACTTGTGGGCTACGTTCTGGCAGGAGGTAGTTCCATTATGAACTATCGAAACCGATCGAAGACGAGGCAATGATGCGAATCTTTAGCAAGGTCGGAATTCCCAAGCAGATGTTCAGTGAGAGAGACACAGTCTGCCTCAGCCATGATGGAGGAGGTTCTCGGCTGATGTTGGTTTAGGGATTGAGGATAATTCCCTACCATCCTAGATTCAACAGCATATGTAAACAGCACCCTCAGAATATCATTGAAGAAGGTGCTAGCAGGACAGTTAAATGAGCGGCTACTGATATTCGCATACCGAGATGCGCCTCAAAACTTCCGTTTTTCTCTTTTACCATTCCAGTTGGTACACGGTAAAGCAGTCTGTTGGGCACTGCGAGTCCCCAGGGAATTAAGGGACGAAGAGCAAGTGGATGAGACAGTCTACACATCTTACCGTTAGTTACACGATTGATTCAGCCAAGTGAATCCGTGCAAGCAACCCTAACAGGAGCTTAGAAAATCTGAAGTATAACAAAAATACTGAAGCCACAGTATTGCACTTCAGAAATTAGAGGCGAGAGATCAGTAGTTGATACTACTCCATAGTAATCATGATAACCTATCAACAAAGTGGATTGGTCCAAATGAGGTAGTTCACATCTCAGTCCTTAATTATGTCATCAAAATGGACGACAAGGAATGGAGGATTCCCTTTATAGTGCTTAACAAATGACATAAACCTGATGTAGGATGTTACTCCTAGATTAACATTTGGACTCGTAGATTGTTAGTACCTGGCGACGTAACATTTACGTCACACAACACTAAGATCGTATGTGTACGTATCGTCGCCACCATGATACCAGAAAGTGACGAAGTGACAAGGTTCAAATAGCGCAGCTACATCGCACTGATATCCTTATGGACGTCAAGACAAATAGAAATCTCCCAGCCGAGGAGCAAGGGTTAGTTTCAAGACGTACTACAAAAAATCAAACCATGTTCTCAGGTAAGCATAACATGGAGACTCTTTATGTCAATCTTTAAGACACAGTAACCCAAAGGCGTGAAATCTTACCCATTATCTCAATAACAATTAGACGCAATTATACAAATACTTTGAGAGCTGTAAACAACCGATATGACTGAAGAACTTGTCACCTTCTCTGTAGTTCTATAGTGGTAGCGGAAAAGAAGGACACAGGATCCAGCATTTGTGTGGAAGTTACGAAAAAACGTAATGTTCTTCTTAGTTTAGACTCTAAACAAGTGTATGTGCCAGGCTCCCCATCAAAAAGATGACTTTACTTCCCATCACAGAGAGAAAGTAAGGAAGATGACTGTATTTAATACATATGTTGGTTTATACCAAAATTTTGTTGCTATTTTGGCTTATCCATCTCGCCGGCAACTTTCAATTGCTACGTGAAGACGTTCTAGGTGGGATCACGGATGATGAAGTACCGGTTCTGGGTGATACTTTGTAGGATCATGCATGTATTTTAGATCAAGTATTCCACCACACACAAAGCCAAGCCACAACAGTGTAACCCAGTATGGGTAATGCTACAATGTGAGGTGCAGTTTCTTGATCACATTGTGCGCGTTGCTCGTTACCAGTGCCAGAATGACTAGATTAACAAGATGCAACAGGCACCAGAATCTACAACTCTGAAATAGGTTAGGTCATTCCCGGGTCTAGTAGGATATTACCGTAACTCTAAACACAACTTTCCTACTCACTGTTGAACAGCGTATTGAAGGTGCGTGTTCACAACTGTGTACAATGGGATGGTCACGAGAGAGATGACTTCATTTCTCGAACTATTATTGTAAACAGCCAGTTCTTCCTTCTCTCCATATGAAGAATCCCTTCCGGTTACATACTAATGCATCTGATAATGGAATCGAAATATTCCTACTTCAAGAATGAGACGCTCTCCTGGTCGCTTGCCGGAGTTGGAACATCGTGTCTGTTGAGATCTGCTCAGTAGATAATAGCGATCTTTTGGCACCAGGAGATGAACATGATCATGATCAGGTACAGATGTTAGTAAATCATAATGGTAATCATGATAACAATTAGCTACAGATATTGATAGAGCTAGGCGGTAATCATGATAGTGATTAGCTACAATATTACGTTTTGTTGCTGTTGGATGCTCAACTCCGGGGAAGGGCACTCTTGTTCCTTTTAAACTACATCGGACCGCTTGGCGTATGTATGCAGAGAGAGAGAGAGAGAGAGAGAGAGAGAGAGAGAGAGAGAGAGAGAGAGAGAGAGAGAGAGAGAGAGAGAGAGAGAGAGAGAGAGAGAGAGAGAGAGAGAGAGAGAGAGAGAGAGGAAAGGGGCCACAATTCCACCAGAATGATGCTAACTACTGGCAGACTTTCTTAAAGTTTTCAGTGCCTCCTGTTTCATGACATAAAAACGGTATTTTTGATGCTTTAACATTATTTAACCAGAATTTTCCTATAAAAGCTTTAAACAAGTCTCCTTCCTTTTGGTTATATAAATGTGAGGTAAATCTGTCTGTCAACTTTAACTACTTTAAGAATCCGTTCATGTTAATTTACGTGGGAAATAAAAATTAGGTTTCAGTCACCCTACACGTAACGTTGTACACGGATGCATATACCAACCAACCATCCATACAACTATAATCAACTAGCCCTTTGAACCACCACATCTATCCACGCAAGCTTTACTTATCCCCCATCATCCATCGTTGTAATTAAGCCAATTAAGCATCAGCTCTATACACTCGAACTTACTCTTTCACACTCACTGACGCACTATCTCACCCCTAAGCCACAATGCATCTCACACACACACACACACACACACACACACACACACACACACACACACACACATACACACACACACACACACACACACACACACACACACAAACACACACTTCTCCCAGTTACTAGCCCAGACAGGCATACACGTGCGCAGGCCACAAGACAGTTTCATTAAAGCGTTAATGAACGAGGACTCAACTGAAGGCTCCAGACCCGTGCTCCCACACTGGAGTCTAAATCTCACTAAATCCGGCAGAAACTGGGATATGGAAGCAAAGTTTGATGAAGCAATTAGTGGAGAACTGAAGGGCAAAACTTTACTCGTATTCATTGTTCTCCCTCGTTATTTCCTCACCTTAGTAATTCTATTCATATATCCTTCATTTTCATTAAGATGTATATCTTTTTTTCTAATTTGTCGTTGATTCATTCTACCACTTTACCATCCGACATTTGACTCTTTTCTCTCCACATCAGGCATTTTGTCTTAGTTGCCCCACGTTTATCACTGCTTCTTCGTTAACTTGCCAGTCACTGTATGTAATCATGAAGTTCATTTACATCTACAGCTTCCTTGTAACTCTCTTCTCTCTTATGCTTAGAGTCTTCATCTTCCCACCTACTGACTCTCCTCCATATATATATATATATATATATATATATATATATATATATATGGGATGAAGAAGTAAGAGTATTAGTGAAAGAGAAGAGAGAGGCATTTGGACGATTTTTGCAGGGAAAAAATGCAATTGAGTGGGAGAAGTATAAAAGAAAGAGACAGGAGGTCAAGAGAAAGGTGCAAGAGGTGAAAAAAAGGGCAAATGAGAGTTGGGGTGAGAGACTATCAGTAAATTTTAGGGAGAATAAAAAGATGTTCTGGAAGGAGGTAAATAGGGTGCGTAAGACAAGGGAGCAAATGGGAACTTCAGTGAAGGGCGTAAATGGGGAGGTGATAACAAGTAGTGGTGATGTGAGAAGGAGATGGAATGAGTATTTTGAAGGTTTGTTGAATGTGTCTGATGACAGAGTGGCAGATATAGGGTGTTTGGGTCGAGGTGGTGTGCAAAGTGAGAGGGTTAGGGAAAATGATTTGGTAAACAGAGAAGAGGTAGTAAAAGCTTTGCGGAAGATGAAAGCCGGCAAGGCAGCAGGTTTGGATGGTATTGCAGTGGAATTTATTAAAAAAGGGGGTGACTGTATTGTTGACTGGTTGGTAAGGTTATTTAATGTATGTATGACTCATGGTGAGGTGCCTGAGGATTGGCGGAATGCTTGCATAGTGCCATTGTACAAAGGCAAAGGGGATAAGAGTGAGTGCTCAAATTACAGAGGTATAAGTTTGTTGAGTATTCCTGGTAAATTATATGGGAGGGTATTGATTGAGAGGGTGAAGGCATGTACAGAGCATCAGATTGGGGAAGAGCAGTGCGGTTTCAGAAGTGGTAGAGGATGTGTGGATCAGGTGTTTGCTTTGAAGAATGTATGTGAGAAATACTTAGAAAAGCAAATGGATTTGTATGTAGCATTTATGGATCTGGAGAAGGCATATGATAGAGTTGATAGAGATGCTCTGTGGAAGGTATTAAGAATATATGGTGTGGGAGGCAAGTTGTTAGAAGCAGTGAAAAGTTTTTATCGAGGATGTAAGGCATGTGTACGTGTAGGAAGAGAGGAAAGTGATTGGTTCTCAGTGAATGTAGGTTTGCGGCAGGGGTGTGTGATGTCTCCATGGTTGTTTAATTTGTTTATGGATGGGGTTGTTAGGGAGGTAAATGCAAGAGTTTTGGAAAGAGGGGCAAGTATGAAGTCTGTTGGGGATGAGAGAGCTTGGGAAGTGAGTCAGTTGTTGTTCGCTGATGATACAGCGCTGGTGGCGGATTCATGTGAGAAACTGCAGAAGCTGGTGACGGAGTTTGGTAAAGTGTGTGGAAGAAGAAAGTTAAGAGTAAATGTGAATAAGAGCAAGGTTATTAGGTACAGTAGGGTTGAGGGTCAAGTCAATTGGGAGGTGAGTTTGAATGGTGAAAAACTGGAGGAAGTGAAGTGTTTTAGATATCTGGGAGTGGATCTGTCAGCGGATGGAACCATGGAAGCGGAAGTGGATCATAGGGTGGGGGAGGGGGCGAAAATTTTGGGAGCCTTGAAAAATGTGTGGAAGTCGAGAACATTATCCCGGAAAGCAAAAATGGGTATGTTTGAAGGAATAGTAGTTCCAACAATGTTGTATGGTTGCGAGGCGTGGGCTATGGATAGAGTTGTGCGCAGGAGGATGGATGTGCTGGAAATGAGATGTTTGAGGACAATGTCTGGTGTGAGGTGGTTTGATCGAGTAAGTAACGTAAGGGTAAGAGAGATGTGTGGAAATAAAAAGAGCGTGGTTGAGAGAGCAGAAGAGGGTGTTTTGAAATGGTTTGGGCACATGGAGAGAATGAGTGAGGAAAGATTGACCAAGAGGATATATGTGTCGGAGGTGGAGGGAACGAGGAGAAGAGGGAGACCAAATTGGAGGTGGAAAGATGGAGTGAAAAGGATTTTGTGTGATCGGGGCCTGAACATGCAGGAGGGTGAAAGGAGGGCAAGGAATAGAGTGAATTGGAGCGATGTGGTATACAGGGGTTGACGTGCTGTCAGTGGATTGAATCAAGGCATGTGAAGCGTCTGGGGTGAACCATGGAAAGCTGTGTAGGTGTGTATATTTGCGTGTATGGACGTGTGTATGTACATGTGTATGGGGGGGGGGTTTGGGCCATTTCTTTCGTCTGTTTCCTTGCGCTACCTCGCAAACGCGGGAGACAGCGACAAAGTATAAAAAAAAAAAAAAAAAAAAAAAAAAAAAATATATATATATATATATATATTTTTTTTTTTTTTTTTTGTGCTTTGTCGCTGTCTCCCGCGTTTGCGAGATAGCGCAAGGAAACAGACGAAAGAAATGGCCCAACCCACCCCCATACACATGTATATACATACGTCCACACACGCAAATATACATACCTACACAGCTTTCCATGGTTTACCCCAGACGCTTCACATGCTCTGATTCAATCCACTGACAGCACGTCAACCCCGGTATACCACATCGCTCCAATTCACTCTATTCCTTGCCCTCCTTTCACCCTCCAGCATGTTCAGGCCCCGATCACAAAAAATCTTTTTCACTCCATCTTTCCACCTCCAATTTGGTCTCCCTCTTCTCCTCGTTCCCTCCACCTCCGACACATATATCCTCTTGGTCAATCTTTCCTCACTCATTCTCTCCATGTGCCCAAACCATTTCAAAATACCCTCTTCTGCTCTCTCAACCACGCTCTTTTTATATATATATATATTTTCTTTCTTTCTGTTAAACTATTCGCCATTTCCCGCGTTAGCGAGGTAGCATTAAGAACAGAGGACTGGGCCTTTGAGGGAATACCCTCACCTGGCCAAATTCTCTGTTCCTTCTTTTGGAAAATTAAAAAAAAAAACGAGAGGAGAAGATTTCCAGCCATACGCTCCCTCCCCTTTTAGTCGCCTTCTACGACACGCAGGGAATACGTGGGAAGTATTCTTAATCCCCTATCCCCAGGGATGATATATATATATATATATATATATATATATATATATATATATATATATATATATATATATATCAATATATATTTGTGTTAGTGGTTTTGATGCAAAAGACCGGTTTATAGTGATGGGTGATTTGAATTCAAAGGTGAGTAATGTGGCAGTTGAGGAAATAATTGGTATACATGGGGTGTTCAGTGTTGTATATGGAAATGGTGAAGAGCTTGTGAATTTGTGTGCTGAGAAAGGATAGGTGATTGGGAATACCTGGTTTTAAAAGCGAGATATACATAAGTATACGTATGTAAGTAGGAGAGATGGCCAGAGAGTGTTATTGGACTACGTGTTAATTGATTGGCGCGCGAAAGAGACACTTTTAGATGTTAATGCGCTGAGAGGTGCAACTAGAGGGATGTCTGATAATTACCTTGTGGAGGCGACGGTGAAGATTTGTCTGGGGTTTCAGAAAAGAAGAGAAAATGTTGGGGTGAAGAGAGTGGTGAGAGTAAGTAAGCTTGGGAAGGAAACTTGTGTGAGGAAGTACCAGGAGAGAACTGAGTACAGAATGGAAAAAGGTGAGAACAAAGGAGGTAAGGGAAGTGGGGGAGGAATGGGATGTATTTAGGAAAGCAGCGATGGCTTGCGCAAAAGATGATCGTGGTGTGAGAAGCATGGAAGGTGGGTTGATTAGAAAGGGTAGTGAGTGGTGGGATGAAGAAGTAAGATTATTAGTGAAAGAGAAGAGAGAGGTATTTGGACGATTTTTGCAGGGAAAAAATGCAAATGAGTGTGAGATGTATAAAAGAAAGAGACAGGAGGTCGAAAAAGGTGCAAGAGGTGAAAAAGAAGGCAAATGAGAGTTGAGGTGAGAGAGTACCATTAAATCTTAGGGAGAATAAAAGGATGTTCTGGAAGGATCTAAATAAAGTGCGTAAGACAAGGGAGCAAATGGAAACTTCAGTGAAGGGGGCTAATGGGGAGGTGATAACAAGAAGTGGTGATGTGAGAAGGAGATGGAGTGAGTATTTTGAAGGTTTGTTGAATGTGTTTGATGATAGAGTGGCAGATATAGGATGTTTTGGTCGAGGTGGCGTGCAAAGTGAGAGGGTTAGGGAAAATGATTTGGTAAACAGAGAAGAGGTAGTAAAAGCTTTGCGGAAGATGAAAGCCGGCAAGGCAGCAGGTTTGGATGGTATTGCAGTGGAATTTATTAAAGAAGGGGTGACTGCATTGTTCACTGGTTGGTAAGGTTATTTAATGTATGTATGATTCATGGTGAGGTGCCTAAGGATTGGCGGAATGCGTGAATAGTGCCATTGTACAAAGGCAAAGGGGATAAGAGTGAGTGCTCAGATTATATATGTAAAAGTTTGTTGAGTATTCCTGGTAAAATATATGGAAGGGTATTGATTCAGAGGGTGAAGACATATACAGAGCATCAGACTGGGGAAGAGCAGTGTGGTTTCAGAAGTGGTAGAGGATGTGTGGATCAGGTGTTTGCTTTGAAGAATGTATGTGAAAAATACTTAGAAAAGCAAATGGATTTGTATGTAGCATTTATGGATCTGGAGAAAAAGCATATGATAGAGTTGATAGAGATGCTCTGTGGAAGGTATTGAGAATATATGGTGTGGGAGGCAAGTTGTTAGAAGCAGTGAAAAGTTTTTATCGAGGATGTACGGCATGTGTACGTGTAGGAAGAGAGGAAAGTGATTGGTTCTCAGTGAATGTAGGTTTGCGGCAGGGGTGTGTGATTTCTCCATGGTTGTTTAATTTGGTTATGGATGGGGTTGTTAAGGATGTTAATGCAAGAGTTTTGGAAAGAGGGGCAAGTATGAAGTCTGTTCGGGATGAGAGAGCTTGGGAAGTGAGTCAGTTGTTGTTCGCCGATGATACAGCGCTGGTGGCTGATTCATGTGAGAAACTACACAAGCTGGTGACTGAGTTTGGTAAAGTGTCTGAAAGAAGAAAGTTAAGAGTAAATATAAATAAGAGCAAGGTTATTAGGTACAGTAGGGTTGAGGGTCAAGTCAATTGGAAAGGTAAGTTTGAATGGAGAAAAACTGGAGGAAGTGAAGTGTTTTAGATATCTGGGAGTGGATCTGGCAGCGGATGGAACCATGGAAGCGGAAGTGAATGATAGGGTGGGGGAGGGGGCGAGAATTCTGGGAGCCTTGAAGAGTGTGTAGAAGTCGAGAACATTATCTCGGAAAGCAAAAATGGGTATGTTTGAAGGAATAGTGGTTCCAACAATGTTGTACGGTTGCGAGGCGTGGGCTATGGATAGAGTTGTGCGCAGGAGGATGGATGTGCTGGAAATGAGATGTTTGAGTACAATGTGTGGTGTGAGGTGGTTTGATCGAGTAAGTAATGTAAGGGTAAGAGAGATGTGTGGAAATAAAAAGAGCGTGGTTGAGAGAGCAGAAGAGGGTGTTTTGAAATGGTTTGGGCACATGGAGAGAATGAGTGAGGAAAGATTGACCAAGAGGATATATGTGTCGGAGGTGGATGGAACGAGGAGAAGTGGGAGACCAAATTGGAGGTGGAAAGATGGAGTGAAAAAGATTTTGAGTGATCGGGGCCTGAACATGTAGGAGGGTGAAAGGCGGGCAAGGAATAGAGTGAATTGGATCGATGTGGTATACCGGGATTGACGTGCTATCAGTGGATTGAATTAGGGCATGTGAAGCGTGTGGGGTAAACCATGGAAAGTTGTGTGGGGCCTGGATGTGGAAAGGGAGCTGTGGTTTCGGGCATTATTGCATGACAGCTAGAGACTGAGTGTGAACGAATGGGGCCTTTGTTGTCTTTTCCTAGTGTTTCCTCGCACACATGAGGGGGAAGGGTGATGGTATTCCATGTGTGGCTAGGTGGCGATGGGAATGAATAAAGGCAGACAGTGTGAATTGTGTGCATGGGTATATATGTATGTGTCTGTGTGTGTATATATGTGTACATTGAGATGTATAGGTATGTATATTTGCGTGTGTGGACGTGTATGTATATACATTGTGTATGGGGGTGGGTTGGGCCATTTCTTTCGTCTGTGTCCTTGAGCTACCTCGCAAACGCGGGAGACAGCGACAAAGCAAAATAAAATAAATGAAATAATATATGTATATATATATATATATATATATATATATATATATATATATATATATATATATATATATATATATATATATATATATATATATATATATATATATATATATATATATATATATATATATATATATCATTAAATTTTAGGGAGAATAAAAAGATGTTCTGGAAGGAGGTAAATAAAGTGCGTAAGACAAGGGAGCAAATGGGAACTTCAGTGAAGGGCGCAAATGGGGAGGTGATAACAAGTAGTGGTGATGTGAGAAGGAGATGGAGTGAGTATTTTGAAGGTTTGTTGAATGTGTTTGATGATAAAGTGGCATATATAGGGTGTTTTGGTCGAGGTGGTGTGCAAAGTGAGAGTGTTAGGGAAAATGATTTGGTAAACAGAGAAGAGGTAGTAAAAGCTTTGCGGAAGATGAAAGCCGGCAAGGCAGCAGGTTTGGATGGTATTGCAGTGGAATTTATTAAAAAAGGGGGTGACTGTATTGTTGACTGGTTGGTAAGGTTATTTAATGTATGTATGACTCATGGTGAGGTGCCTGAGGATTGGCGGAATGCGTGCATAGTGCCATTGTACAAAGGCAAAGGGGATAAGAGTGAGTGCTCAAATTACAGAGGTATAAGTTTGTTGAGCATTCCTGGTAAATTATATGGGAGGATATTGATTGAGAGGGTGAAGGCATGTACAGAGCATCAGATTGGGGAAGAGCAGTGTGGTTTCAGAAGTGGTAGAGGATGTGTGGATCAGGTGTTTGCTTTGAAAAATGTATTTGAGGAATACTTAGAAAAGCAAATGGATTTGTATGTAGCATTTATGGATCTGGAGAAGGCATATGATAGAGTTGATAGAGATGCTCTGTGGAAGGTATTAAGAATATATGGTGTGGGAGGCAAGTTGTTAGAAGCAGTGAAAAGTTTTTATCGAGGATGTAAGGCATGTGTACGTGTAGGAAGAGAGGAAAGTGATTGGTTCTCAGTGAATGTAGGTTTGCGGCAGGGGTGTGTGATGTCTCCATGGTTGTTTAATTTGTTTATGGATGGGGTGGTTAGGGAGGTGAACGCAAGAGTTTTGGAAAGAGGGGGAAGTATGAAATCTATTGGGGATGAGAGAGCTTGGGAAGTGAGTCAGTTGTTGTTCGCTGATGATACAGCGCTGGTGGCTGATTCATGTGAGAAACTGCAGAAGCTGGTGACTGAGTTTGGTAAAGTGTGTGAAAGAAGAAAGTTAAGAGTAAATGTGAATAAGAGCAAGGTTATTAGGTACAGTAGGGTTGAGGGTCAAGTCAATTGGGAGGTGAGTTTGAATGGAGAAAAACTGGAGGAAGTGAAGTGTTTTAGATATCTGGGAGTGGATCTGGCAGCGGATGGAACCATGGAAGCGGAAGTGGATCATAGGGTGGGGGAGGGGGCGAAAATTCTGGGAGCCTTGAAGAATGTGTGGAAGTCGAGAACATTATCTCGGAAAGCAAAAATGGGTATGTTTGAAGGAATAGTGGTTCCAACGATGTTGTATGGTTGCGAGGCGTGTGCTATGGATAGAGTTGTGCGCAGGAGGATGGATGTGCTGGAAATGAGATGTCTGAGGACAATGTGTGGTGTGAGGTGGTTTGATCGAGTAAGTAACGTAAGGGTAAGAGAGATGTGAGGAAATAAAAAGAGTTTGGTTGAGAGAGCAGAAGAGGGTGTTTTGAAATGGTTCGGGCACATGGAGAGAATGAGTGAGGAAAGATTGACCAAGAGGATATATGTGTCGGAGGTGGAGGGAACGAGGAGAAGTGGGAGATCAAATTAGAGGTGGAAAGATGGAGTGAAAAAGATTTTGAGTGATCGGGGCCTGAACATGCAGGAGGGTGAAAGGCGGGCAAGGAATAGAGTGAATTGGATCGATGTTTTATACCGGGGTTGACGTGCTGTCAGTGGATTAAAACAGGGCATGTGAAGCGTCTGGGGTAAACCATTGAAAGCTGTGTAGGTATGTATATTTGCGTGTGTGGACGTATGTATAAACATGTGTACGGGGGTGTGATAGCTATTTTTTTCGTCTGTTTCCTTGCGCTACCTCGCAAACGCGGGAGACAGCGACAAAGCAAAAAAAAATACATATATTTTTTTTTTTTTTTTTTTTTTCATACTATCCGCCATTTCCCGCGACAGCGAGGTAGCGTTAAGAACAGAGGACTGGGCCTTTGAGGAAATATCCTCACCTGGCCCTCTTCTCTGTTCCTTCTTTTGGAAAATTAAAAAAAAGAAAAAAAAAAGAAAAAAAAAAAACGAGAGGGGAGGATTTCCAGCCCCCCGCTCCCTTCCCTTTTAGTCGCCTTCTACGACACGCAGGGAATACGTGGGAAGTATTCTTTCTCCCCTATCCCCAGGGATATATATATATATATATATATATATATATATATATATATATATATATATATATATATATATATATATATATATATTTTTTTTTTCTTTGCTTTGTCGCTGTCTCCCGCGTTTGCGAGGTAGCGCAAGGAAACAGATGAAAGAAATGGCCCAACCCACCCCCATACACATGTATATACATACGTCCACACACGCAAATATACATACCTACAAAGCTTTCCATGGTTTACCCCAGACGCTTCACATGCACTGATTCAACCCACTGACAGCACGTCAACCCCGGTATACCACATCGATCCAATTCACTCTATTCCTTGCCCTCCTTTCACCCTCCTGCATGTTCAGGCCCCAATCACACGAAATCTTTTTCACTCCATCTTTCCACCTCCAATTTGGTCTCCCACTTCTCGTTCCCTCCACCTCCGACACATATATCCTCGTTGTCAATCTTTCCTCACTCATTCTCTCCATGTGCCCAAACCATTTCAAAACATCCTCTTCTGCTCTCTCAACCACGCTCTTTTTATTTCCACACATCTCTCTTACCCTTTCGTTACTTACTCGATCAAACCACCTCACACCTCACATTGTCCTCAAACATCTCATTTCCAGCACATCCTTCCTCCTGCGCACAACTCTATCCATAGCCCACGCCTCGCAACCATACAACATTGTTGGAATCACTATTCCTTCAAACATACCCATTTTTGCTTTCCGAGATAATGTTCTCGACTTCCACACATTCTTCAAGGCTCCCAGAATTTTCGCCCCCTCCCCCACCTTATGATCCACTTCCGCTTCCATGGTTCCATCCGCTGCCAGATCCACTCCCAGATATCTGAAACACTTTACTTCCTCCTGTTTTTCTCCATTCAAACCTACCTCCCAATTGACTAAAAGTGGAGTGAGCGGGGGGCTGGAAATCCTCCACTCTTTTTTTTTTTTTTCTAATTTTCCAAAGGAAGGAACAGAGAAGGGGGCCAGGTGAGGATGTTTCCTCAGAGGCCCAATCCTCTGTTCTTAACGCCACCTTGCTGATGCGGGAAATGGCGAATAGTTTAAAAAAAAAGTATATATATATATATATATATATATATATATATATATATATATATATATATATATATATATATATATATATATATATTTTTAAACTTATCCCTGGGGATAGGGGAGAAAGAATACTTCCCACGTATTCCCTGTGTGTCGTAGAAGGCGACTAAAAGGAGAGGGAGCGGGGGGCTGGAAATCTTCCCCTCTCTTTTTTTTTTTAATTTTCCAAAACAAGGAACAGAGAAGGGGGCCAGGTGAGGATATTCCCTCCAAGGCCCAGTTCTCTGTTCTTAACGCTACCTCGCTAACGCGGGAATGACGAATAGTTTGAAAGAAAGAAAGAATATTTTTAAACTATTCGCCATTCCCGCATCAGCAAGGTAGCGCTAAGAACAGAGGACTGGGCCTCTGAGGGAACATCCTCACCTGGCCCCCTTCTGTGTTCCTTCTTTTGGAAAATAAAAAAAAAAAAAATAGAGGGGAGGATTTTCAGCCCCCCGCTCCCTCCCCTTTTAGTCGCCTTCTACGACACGCAGGGAATACGTGGGAAATATTCTTTCCCCCCTATCCTCAGGGATATATATATATATATATATATATATATATATATATATATATATATATATATATATATATATATATATATATTGGAAAGGATCACAATTTTGCGCATGATCATGATATTCCTTTGAGTCCACGGGGAAAACATGACAGAGTTAAATTATCATCATTTCAATCTATGTTCCTAAGGGCATTACGTATTTGCAGTCCAGAGTTTATTGATGATGAGTTTGAGAAGATATATTCGATTGGATCTAAGTTAAAGTACCCTATATCTTTCATTGATAAATCCCTTAAGTTAGCAAAGAAATCATTTTATAGAGTTGAGCCCAAACCTCCCATTGACACCAAGAATCTTTTAGTTCTCCCTTTCAATAATATTTTCACTTTGCTTCCCATGTTGCTTTAATCCTCTAATGTATATGTTGCCTTTAGCAACAATAATACTATAAAGAATATCTTAATCAGGAATTCACCAGAAAATTCTCTTGATTGCATCTATAAAGTTCCTTGTGGAAACTGTGATAAATTCTATTTTGGTCAGACTAGTAAGGATCTTTCTGTTAGACTTAAGCAACATAAATATAGTATAAGAACGGGACAAGAATCAAATGCCTTGTTCAATCATGTTAAAAACTATGATCATTGTATTGACTTGAGTAACGCCATCTCAGTTGTTAACTCAAACTCTATCACCAAGAGAAATATCATTGAATCTTCTATTATTAAACACACAAAGAATTATAATCTTAATATTAGTGATGGTCTGTACAAATTAGATAACTTTATTGTTGATAAGATTTGTAAAATGATAAGTTTATGAACGCTCGTTGTATGTTTTGGACAATCACATGTTTACCAAATGGCGTCCTAGCTTCGTCTCTTCGATGTATATCAACTGACTGTTATATTTCTCTCTTGTGTCTCCCCTGATGATGTGATTATTACACGAAAGTGCACTTGGGAACTTTTCGTGTTTCATTTTCCCCGTGGACTCATAGGAATATGTATATATATATATATATATATATATATATATATATATATATATATATATATATATATATATATATATATATATATATATATATATATATATATATATATATATATATGTATATATAGCTGAAAACATCATCATACACATAAGGAATATCGAGGTATATTAGAATGGACTAGGAGGAAGAGCGAAAATGAAACAAACAAATTACTAGCAAGAGGAAAAGTGTAAGGGAAGTGGAATATGATGAATAAAAGAGTATACGTTATGAGGACGGAGATGATCGTCTCTTGTAATTTTTCTGCTAAGTTGTCTGAGTGTGACCCAGTGTTGGCCCGGAGGGCAATGTTGCTCTAAACGACGCATAAGTTCCATTAAATGTGGAAGAAATGGGATTCCTGAGACTCAATTCACTGCCCTAAGTACGCAGACCTGCTGCCGTAATCTTTCTGTATTCTTTTTTGCCTGGTAATATTTTCCTTTTTTGTGACCCAGATGCTTTCCTCAAAGCTGACGTAATACCAAATTTCATTAAGAGCGAAAGATTTTTCTCATTATCATCATCTTTAACTACAGTGTTGCAATGTTGTATTACACCATTTGTGACTCGCACTTCAACTCAGAGGCTTGATAGAGAATGATGGCTTTTGAAATTCAGACTGAATATCGTACATATGTTTTACAAGAACCTATCATGATAGAATTAATGGGAACTCCACAAATGCTTCAATCAACTTGCTGCATACCACAGTCGCAGGGATCACCGTCCTTAACTCAACTGTACTTCGTTTACATACGAGTTCAGATCAAGGGAACCAGTTTACACAGGGCAGTGATGTGCACCATAATCTTGTGGGATGGATAATTGCATATGGACTACTAAAGTGCAAATTCTGCACGACAGTTCGAAGAGAACAATACTAACAAAAAGAAGGCCAGATGCACAAGAGAGAACAGGATGAATCATAAGAACATCAGAAGAATATTTTGTTCATCTTGAGTATAAAGACCATAGGGATAGACACCACACACGGGCCATAAGGCTAACACAGGGCCATACATACGCTGGTGATAAAAACAGCAAAGACGATAAAGAGATCACATAGAGTAAAGGACCATACACTGTTGATAAAGATAGCAAAGACCATATCGAGATCACACAGACAATAGGAACCACACAGCTGTGATAAATATAGCAAATATTACAAAGAGATCACATCGACAATGAAGACCATATGATGGTGAAAAAGATAGCGAAGACCACGCAAGGCTCACATAGACAAAAGGGACACTACAATGGTGATAAAGATGGCAAAGACCATACAGAGATCCGCAGACACAAAGCATCATATCGAGAGCACAAAGAGTAAGGAACATCCAACAGGCTCGCTGGACATATGCTTAGCTAAGACCATGTATTGTTGCCTCAGGAACACCTCCTCTTCCAAATTGGCTCAAACATGGAACATATGTGAGCCATTTATATCAAATCCTCCAAGACTAGAGGAATGCAGGGCCCACAAACAGGCCCAACAAAATAGCAAATCCAAGAACTGCATTGGCTCAGCCCACGCTTGAAGCAACGCGTGGATCTTGGAATATCATCCAGTTTGGAATTAAAGATGTTTTGCAGACCAACCGGAGCGCATTGCTTTGACAACAATAATGGAAAAAGAAACTAAGTGCTTGAATTGTTTACCGACGAGTGAAGTGAGTGCTTCAGGTTGAAGATAATGGGCGATGAGGTGCAACGATTGTATACTGAAGCGAAAGAGAGGACGACTAGAAAAAATCGAAGTATAGACGCTTTCAAAACAAAAGAAGAGCAAATATTGGGATAAGAACACGACTCGGCAAACTGTGAGAGTGTATGAGGACTGATCAAAGATAGTATCTTGCATCAAGGTGCAACATTACAGGAATGTGGTGGGTAAGTTTGTGTATATTTCATACAATATGCAAAGTGTATACCTACTAGCAAGCCTCGTTGCAGCTTCTATCACCCAGACCAACGTGCTCCACGAGAGCTGTATAAGCACACGAGACTACCGGTTACAAGGGCCATTGGCTCACACCGAGCAATATTGACACTCTGTTCAGCTACGAAATTTGCGACTGCTGAATACATATTTGCTGAAGGAGAGTTTCCAGGAAGTGCAGTCGATACAACGTCTCTTGAGTTGACGTGTTGGCAGTTGCTTACATTACCCAGATTTTACATATACGATAAAATATCAAACCTTTTATATTTTTTTTTCTAAACAAGCTAGAAAATTTGAAGGAATAGTGAAAAAGAATGAGCAAAAAACTTGATGAAATAACAAAACAGGAATTTATGTAATTAGAAATAACAATATCTATGCAACTGCAAAGAAACTTAATAGCTTCCTTGACTTTAAACGTCTTTGTATGATATGTGAAGTAGATGGAAATCAACTATAATGACGAAAATGAAAATGATGCTGAAATGGGGTTGATACCAGTAAAAATGACCAATAAATTAGAAAAGTCCCCAATGATAGAGCTTTTGCTATCGAGCAGATGAGAGTGTTCAAGAACATTTTACATGTAATGATTAAAAAAGGAAAAGACACGATGACCTCGAACAGCCTGAGTAGTTCATTGCTTTAGCTAAATGAAACACTTGAGAGGCATCTTGGTTGAAGAGTTCCATGCTCTCTTCCCACTGCGACCGTTGACATTGGCCCGAAGGTGTCGCTAGCATTCTTACTTAGACCCTTGGTCTGGAGGATGTGATGAAGGTAAGGGATCACTGCTGCGAGGTCTCCCGAGAATAAGAGGTCGGTGTGGAGATACCTGGTGGTAGGGACTCACCCTTGTGCACAAGGGGTCAGTCTTTTATGTACAGACTTCAGGATGTTACCATGCTCGACAGCCATCTTGTAATACGCCATGTTTGCGAGGCAATGCTTTCTTCACCCACTGGGTTTAGAAGAGTCAGCTATGTACGTAAAGGTTTTCATGGTGGAAATAAAGTATACATAACATAATGATGCTGAAACTATAACCACTTGAGACGAATATACTCTTGGAAAATTTGGATCTGTTTTAAACTAGATTCACCGGGGCATTTGGAAGGATTGAGTAAAATTCATTTATTGAGAAAGAAACTTTGTGATGATATAATTTTCTACTCTGACGCTGGTAGAACTTAGACTTATTAGATTCATACCTAATAGTTAACACAGATGTGATGAGCACAGTCGAAAGAGTTTATAAAGAAATTCGTTATACTTTCCTGAGAATCAACGGAAGCACAAAATGTAAGAGCTTACACAGCATCTAATACCTTTACTGACTGCATCAAAGATGTTGAAGTTGAAAGAAATTATTCATTTGACCAACGATGAGAACTATCTTAGACCTACAATCGCTGGAATTGGTCTTCATCTGCCACATTCTACCTCACTGGTGTCGCTGGCTGGCAACGTAGCCGAGCCATTGTGATTTGATCAGAGTTGCGTCTGTCCAGCTTGAGTTATTCAGAACCTCTGTGGCCCACTCTTAAAACTTCTTAGTGAATGTGATTTATTTGAAATACCAGATAGTCACTAAGGTTCGTCTCGAAGCCTATCTGCACATCTTGACCACTGCGACGTACTTCGTAAGCCATCCGACCAGTGTATTTGCTGAGCCTCTCTCCTGGCCCCTCTGGCCCCTGGCCTCTGGCCCCTGGCAGCATTGGCAAGGGTGGGAGGTAGTCAAGTCACGCGCGGATGTTGGGTCATATCCACCACAACACAAGACAAATTACCAGGCAAAATTTTAGTAGGGAATTCTTAGCATGGGTCAGGGTGTCATGAAGGACAGGTGTCTGGTGTGATGCGCTGTTGTGGTGCTGGCCAGACTTGGGGCAGAGTGGTAGAGGATGTAGAAAATGGAGCGGATTGTACAGCGTCGACATGATGTAGTGAGTAAAGCAGTGAGTAGGATGGAACTTAGGTCTCGGATAGGACAACTGTGGGTCGGGGTTTGGACTATTGGACTTGAATCTTGATGGTGTGGGGAGAATGGGGATGACGAAGAAATGAAAGAGGGAGGGAGGTAAAAAGTAGATTGAAACATGGATATGTGGAGCAGGTGCGTGAGTTGGAAAGAGAGGGCATGGAACAAGGAATCCTCGGAAGCGAGAGGCAGGGAATTATCGAAGACAATTGGAGGAACGATTACATAATGAAGTGCTTGTTGTCATAGGAAATAGACAAAAGAGATTTAAAGACACATAAACAACATGACAGAGTAAATTATGCAAGAGGGAAAAGGAAAATGATATCAGAACAAAAGTTAGAATGAATCTTATAATGTCCGTAAAGAATGTTTTGTTCAGTTTTGGTCATCCTACTCAATAATGTCTCCGAAATGAGAAGCAAATTCTATGAGACGAGATTAAACTACTCGAATCTGTTCAACTTAGAAAGGAGGTTTGAATTTGATTTAAAACAAGTATTCAAAACGATGAAATGCTTCGATGATCTTGATTGATCAAGTTACTTATGACTTGATTCGTTTGGCGTTACTCGTGGTAATAGATATGAATTCTTTGACAAACCATTTCCTTCGGTTGAGGCGGAGTTCGTTTTCTTCAGCAGGATTTGTTTAGATATGAAACGATTTTTCAAGTAGAGTGGTTGAAAGCAGTATCATGTATACGGTTAAGAAAAAACTTGATAGATAATTTGCTTCAAGTTCACAGTGTGTCCATAGTCAGAATTACAATTAGCAAGTTATTCTGTTTTGATTATCTGTATGCCTTTTAACTTTTGCCACAATATTTTATGAGTTTCTGACATCTTTCACTATTTTAAACAGCTTTGAAAGAACCCAATGGTCTGATGCTGTTTGAATTCCTATGTATATGTTATATTCATTGACTGTCAAACTATTTGTGGTCCTGTCTATATCAAACCTGATCAACATCTGTCTGCTCATTCAGTATGATCAAAATCGCACCGTCTCTATGACACCTCCAGGTACAGAATCTAATCCAATATCACTACCAAACATTTCGTTTTTCCTCTCCTTTCAGCGTCACACAAATCACCATTAGACATCCCTATCATTTCTATGTCATTCTGAAATGCCCTAACCTTCCGATATCACCACCAGATGTCCTCGTTCCTTATTCAGCCACTACAAGACACCCTCCCACATATGGTTTCTACCTATCTGATTTCACCAGGCGCCCATGCCGCTTATGTGCTACCATCAGACTCCCATGTACTTTCACATATTCCACCCTGATTTGCCACTGTCAGACAGCGTTATTCACTTTGTGTCGCAAATAGACAGACTCTTGCTCTCCCTGTATCACTGCCAGACTCCTCTAACCCACCCAGATAATCACAAGACACCGCAACCCCCTCTTTGTCACCACGGTGACCCCCAACTTCCCTGCCATCACCGTTCTGATAGTGTGGTGTATGTTGTAGTGGGGGGGTATGGTGTACGTTGTAGGTGGTAATGTGTGTGTGTGTGTGTGTGTGTGTGTGTGTGTGTGTGTGTGTGTGTGTGTGTGTGTGTGTGTGTGTGTGTGTGTGTGTGTGTTGTTTTTTAGTCGATATGTATATGTTGTTATGTCCTTACTTGTGAGTATTCGTGCGTAAGTATAAGTACCTGACTGAGTATACGTGTTTGTTTAACAATTATATTTTATGATCACCTATTTGTACAGTACCTGGAGTTAGTTCTCCAATGGTGGGGCCACTCTGCTTGTCTATTTGTGCGTGAGCGTGTCTGTGTGTGTGCTAATGTAAGACAGAACAGCCGGTGTTGTGAGGCGTCCATCTAAAGAATTTCTATATCGTCAGTTTCCTTCCCACAATATACTCAGCGAGGCTTACCACACCAGACTGAGTGGCTACGTTAAGTCGGATGTTACCAGCTTCCTGACACTGTGGCCTCGGGATTATATTCTGTTGTTTATTGTTGTGTTGTAACTCTTGTGTGGAAACATCAAGTCTTTCTTTTATTCTCTGAAGTTCTTTCAGCAAGATTTTTCCTAGTGTGAAAATTGAACTTTCAGTGCTTCATTCTTTCTTGTTTGTTTGTTTCGTTGGGTTTAACGACCAGCGACCTATAAGTAAGGTTATTAGGCCTGCAACCCTGTTTGATTTTTAACTGTGTAAAGTCCCTATTTAATCATCATATCAACTTCTTTCTTGCTTCTTATTCATAAGTTTATCTCTACTAACTGTGAATAATTCTTTTGATGGTAGATACATAAGTAAATATTCTGATATTTTTTTTTTCATGTAGTGTAGATAGTCAATATGTTTTAATGAAGTTTATAAATGCATTTTGATCATAGCCAGTGGAACACCCTTCAATAATTGAGACTGATAGAAAAACAGGAATTCATACTGGGATATGTACTTTAAAATCCAGGCTCGTTCGTCTGTGGATCTGAATATGAACACTGTAGGTTCAGCATACCGAGCGTCACGCACTGCATGAGAAGACACGAGACACAAAACATACAGAAAGGCATACAATTATGCAGGAAGACAGAAATGGAGAGCTTAACATAAAGAAAAGAAATAGCGAGGGAAAAAAAATGGATGAAATTACATTTAAGCACGCCAGGATTTATTCTGTTACTGATCTCTACCACTTCAGTAGTGAAGGAAGATCAGGTCACGTATACCTTACCTAACCAAGCACTCGCACATCCGTTCTTATCCACCTCTTCTTCAGACCAGCTTCATACATCTGTCCAGAACGACAAACACATCAGATATGCTTGCCAGGGGTCAAATGCTCCATCATTTGCGTATGTCAGTGAACAACAGTAAGACAGACGAAGAGAAGGTAGACATACTAATAGGCTGAATATGTAGAGAAAGAAATAAAGAGATATAGACCGACAAACACAGATAGACCAACAGAAACAAAGATATACTCGGAGGATGACAGAGACAAACATACAGACGGCATCGAGTGTGTCCGTCCGTCCACAGCAAAATAAACCCATCAAAGGCCATGTGTCAGCACCACCGTCAGAGTCAGTGTGTCAATCCCTCACCGTCAGCCACGGTCGATGTATCAGCCTCAGCGTCAGTCACAGTCAGTGTGTCACTTGCGTCGTTAACCATATCCAGTGAGTCAGCCCCACTGTGAGTCATAGTGAGTATGTCAGCCTCGATATCGGTCACAATTAGTGTGTTATAGCTTTGTTGTCAGTTACAATCTGTGTGTCAGCATATCTGTCAGTCGTAATCTGTGTGTCAGCCACACCGTCAGTTTAGGTGAGTGTGTCAGCTCCGACGTCAACCACAATCAGTGTTATACCCTTCATCAGTCAATCAATGTGTCAGTCCGAACGTAAGTCACTGTTGGTGTGTCAGCCCTGACATCAGAGTCAGTGCGTCATTTCTACCTCAAGGCACAGTCGGTGTGTCAGCTCCTTTATCAGCAGGATTCAGTGAGACAGCCCCATTTTCAGCCACAGCCGTGAGTCAGTCCCTCCGACATTCGCTGTCAGCGTGTCAGCCACGCCGTCAGGCTCAGCTTCGCAAATTTCCTCTCACATTTCCTCAACGTTGGAATGTGTCTCAAAATATTCATGAAACATCCGCTCTTGCACTGATGGTTTCACTCGCGTCTGTTTGTGTGGTGTGTTGCTTTAAATTGTGTTTCTGTGAGTTTCCTGAAGTTTTCATAATTTTTCCATCACTTACTTTATTTCTTGTCTGTGTACATAACGAATTTCGAAATTCTTTCTTTTTTGATTCCTAGTACTCTCTCTTTTTATATACAGTTGTTTGATTTGCCACTGTTGAAATATCATTCTATATAACTATTCTTTTTTCTCCCAAATTATTTTTCCTGTCATTTGTTTACGGCGAATAATTCCATAGGATGTATCAGGACGGTATTCACAATCAATCTATCCAGCAGGCAAAAGAAAATAATGCAGCAGGTCAAAGTAAAGCAAAATACATAATATCATATGAACAGGAATACCACAACGATAGTTATTGTGCGAAGAAAAATAAAGGCATTATTTTGGAACAATGTATATGATGTGATAGATATTTACTGTAAACAAACTGAAATATTAATGAAATGAGGTAAAATCGTAATCAAGAGACAAGTCAAAAGAAGAATACTGAATCAAATATTGTAGAATACATCTATGATACGAACGCAGGTGTTCACACTGATATTTGCCTCACAGCTGTAGCTCTCCTTGAGTATTGATATGAGCTGGTCGTTGCTGGCACAGATTCAAGCTACACACATTTGTGTTAGTTGCAGTTACTGCCCATAAGAGAAAGCCCACACTCTCTACTAGCCATAAGGGATAAGTTACTCTCTCCACCAGTGAAAGATGCTGGGTACAAGAGGAAGGCTGCACTCCCCATCTGTAAGAGCTGCTGGCTACACAAGGAAGGATACTCTCTCCACCAGTGGGAAATGCTAGCCACACATATGGTTGGCTGCACTCCCCACTTGTTGAATATGTTATCCACGCTTCCCACCAGTGGAAGGTATTAGACACAGCAGGAAATATGCAACATCGTCAAAAAGAATTTCCCGATCGATAGAATACTCTCGTGTCGTATGGTCCAAACTTGTGTTGTTTCTGTCAACACTACACAGTGGAGCTGTTGTGTCAGGAAGCATTAAAACAACATCGAAATACTACAGTTCCAAAACCGACCATTGGAGTTGTTGATTCCTTTCACCTGAAACGGAAACGCTGCAAGGTAGCTGGCAAAATTTTAAGAATTGCCTCAGTTCATCTTTCTAGGAATAAGTTATGTTGCTGTTAAGGAGGTTTACATGCCATGCCCTTGATATTGAAAGCACTGCTAGTAAGACACAGAGGAGTCTCTGTTGTATGCACGCATCAGATGCACCTGTCGATCCATGGTTTTGTTGGAAACAACGCAGCGTTCCATTTGTCTGTAGATTTGATTTCACGCTCCACTCAGCTCCAGCACCAAGCACTCCAAGCCATTTTCCAACAATGGAATGCAGAATATACGATGTACCACATCTCGTCCAGGAATGTTAAATTCACCGATCTATACCACATGACATTCAAGTGACCAATGATACATCAGGGATTCTAGTGGCTGGATTAATACTCCTTTCTTCCTGACAATTCATGGAAGAGACAATATCATTCTTCTGATGCTTGATATTATTCAGCCGTGTGTATTCTGAAGGCACAATATTCTCTGCTTTTATTATTTTCTCACCGACATCACCGTCAACTTTCCAAGCCATGTTGAAATAATCAGTACAAATATTGCTTCTGGAATTCCATTCGGCACAGTTCCTCATGTATTTTGCCACCAGTTGACCTTTTATAGCTCTAACACTCCAGCACGCGAAAGCTGACCTTGACCTTGTATAACCCCATCACTCTAGTACACCAAGGAAGAAGCTAACCTTTTCCATGGATGATCCTATGACTGCAGTGCACTAGAGGAGACAATTGACCTTGATTTTATACAACCCAACCACTCCAGTACATCGTAGACATCTTACCCATCATCGATGAAATCAATCCTGGGGACATCTGTCATGACCCAAATATGCAGGCCAGTAGTAACTTTCAATTCTCAGTCGATGGAATTCTAAATTCGTAGCTAGACGTACTGCCGCTCTCCATCAGACTAGTTTTAACCAGGGGCGGTAATTATAGATCATCAATATTCAGCAAAAAATAGTAGTTCCAATTTGCATTTCGCCAGAGGAAAGGAGCCGCAGCACTTCAAGGGAATTGGATATATGACACAGGGCGACGAGCAGATAGAGTTGGGTACACCAAGCGACCGGCAACACGAGATGGTACCTACTCGCTGAGGCTACTGATCTGTATAACCAATTAGATATCATCTATCCTAGTTTATTGTTCTGTTTATCAATATGAGGGTCATCTATCCTAGGATAATGTTTTGTAGAGGCATATAGATATAGTCTATCTCCATATCAATAGAGATATCAGCTATTTTAGGCCACTGTGCTGTATAACCAATATACAACATACTTTTATCCCAAGCTGTTGCTTAAAATATCCATAAAAATGTTGTGCATCCCAAGCTATTGCTTCGTATGTCATTATATATATATATATATATATATATATATATATATATATATATATATATATATATATATATATATATATATATATATATATATATATATTTTTTTTTTTTTTTTTTTTTGCTTTGTCGCTGTCTCCCGCGTTTGCGAGGTAGCGCAAGGAAACAGACGAAAGAAATGGCCCAACCCACCCACATACACATGTATATACATACGTCCACACACGCAAATATACATACCTACACAGCTTTCCATGGTTTACCCCAGACGCTTCACATGCCCTGATTCAATCCACTGACAGCACGTCAACCCCGGTATACCACATCGCTCCAATTCACTCTATTCCTTGCCCTCCTTTCACCCTCCTGCATGATCAGGCCCCGATCACACAAAATCTTTTTCACTCCATCTTTCCACCTCCAATTTGGTCTCCCACTTCTACTCGTTCCCTCCACCTCCGACACATATATCCTCTTGGTCAATCTTTCCTCGCTCATTCTCTCCATGTGCCAAAATCATTTCAAAACACCCTCTTCTGCTCTCTCAACCACACTCTTTTTATTTCCACACATCTCTCTTACACTTACGTTACTTACTCGATCAAACCCCCTCACACCACACATTGTCCTCAAACATCTCATTTCCAGCAAATCCATCCTCCTGCGCACAACTCTATCCATAGCCCACGCCTCGCAACCATACAACATTGTTGGAACCACTATTCCTTCAAACATACCCATTTTTGCTTTCCGAGATAATGTTCTCGACTTCCAAACATTCTTCAAGGCTCCCAGGATTTTCGCCCCCTCCACGACCCTATGATCCACTTCCGCTTCCATGGTTCCATCCACTGCCAGATCCACTCCCAGATATCTAAAACACTTTACTTCCTCCAGTTTTTCTCCATTCAAACTCACCTCCCAATTGACTTGACCCTCAACCCTACTGTACCTAATTACCTTGCTCTTATTCACATTTACTCTTAACTTTCTTCTTTCACACACTTTATCAAACTCAGCCACCAGCTTCTGCAGTTTCTCACATGAATCAGCCACCAGCGCTGTATCATCAGCGAACAACAACTGACTCACTTCCCAAGCTCTCTCATCCACAACAGACTTCATACTTGCCCCTCTTTCCAAAGCTCTTGCATTCACCTCCCTAACGACCCCATCCATAAACAAATTAAACAACCATGGAGACATCACACACCCCTCCCGCAAACCTACATTTACTGAGAACCAATCACTTTCCTCTCTTCCTACACGTACACATGCCTTACATCCTCGATAAAATCTTTTCACTGTTTCTAACAACTTGCCTCCCACACCATATATTCTTAATACCTGCCACAGAGCATCTCTATCAACTCTATCATATGCCTTCTCCAGATCCATAAATGCTACATACAAATGCATTTGCTTTTCTAAGTATTTCTCACATACATTCTTCAAAGCAAACACCTGATCCACACATCCTCTACCACTTCTGAAACCACACTGCTCTTCCCCAATCTGATTCTCTGTACATGCCTTCACCCTCTCAATCAATACCCTCCGATATAATTTACCAGGAATACTCGACAAACTTATACCTCTGTAATTTGAGCACTCACTCTTATCCCCTTTGCCTTTGTACAATGGCACTATGCACGCATTCCGCCAATCCTCAGGCACCTCACCATGAGTCATACATACATTAAATAACCTTACCAACCAGTCAATAATACAGTCACCCCCTTCTTTAATAAATTCCACTGCAATACCATCCAAACCGCTGCCTTGCCGGCTTTCATCTTCCGCAAAGCTTTTACTACCTCTTCTCTGTTTACCAAATCATTTTCCCTAACCCTCTCACTTTGCAACCACCTCGACCAAAACACCATATATCTGCCACTCTATCATCAAACACATTCAACAAACCTTCAAAATACTAACTCCATCTCCTTCTCACATCACCACTACTTGTTATTACCTCCCCATTTGCGCCCTTCACTGAAGTTCCCATTTGCTCCCTTGTCTTACGCACTTTATTTACCTCCTTCCAGAACATCTTTTTATTCTCCCTAAAATTTAATGATACTCTCTCACCCCAACTCTCATTTGCCCTCTTTTTCACCTCTTGCACCTTTCTCTTGACCTCCTGTCTCTTTCTTTTATACATCTCCCACTCAATTGCATTTTTTCCCTGCAAAAATCGTCCAAATGCCTCTCTCTTCTCTTTCACTAATAATCTTACTTCTTCATCCCACCACTCACTACCCTTTCTAACAATTGGCGAACAATTGTGTTTTGTGGGCGGGGGTTTGACCCATGGCTGTGAGTTGATATTTTGACATCTGCTTCAGCCGTGATCTACGTATGATCTTGTGTTATCTAAGGGCCGTTCGCTGTGGGGCCTAGACCCGCACTCGATCCTCCGTTCACTCATACTGTTGGAGGTCGCGGCCCGTCGTCCTGTGTAGCCTGCCACACTCCAGCTTGGTATAGAATATATGGTGGACACTGCCGACTGGGCCCAAAAGCAGCCGAGCAGCGACAGGCCGGTGGAGCACTGCCTCAGCCTCAGGAAGGACAAGCACCCTGTCCTGGGTGATTCAGCTTGCCACATTTCCCAGAGATTTGTGTGCCAGTATCACCCGCCTGACTCTTACTAACCAACTCATGGGCATCGGTTGCAGCTTCCTCTATGGGGCTCCTGCAGCTTCAAGCAGGAGTGAGTGATGCTACTACGTTTGTGAATCAAGAACCATTGCAACACAAACCTCGCCAGGTGGTAGAGTGTCCCGCAGTGTATCGAGACAGACTTCCCCAGAACTTTTTTAAAGGGGAAGTAAATGTTTATAGTTGTGTTACTGGAATGATAGTTTTCATACATGGTGCTTTGACTAGAAAATAGTGAAACTGAAAAAAAAAAATGTAGCTTAGACATTGAAGCTTATTGATACAGTGGTTAAATTGATGAGAACTACTATTGACGTTTGTGTAATTAAATTATACATTTCCCTTTTCCATAGCCAGAGGTTGAACCATTATGTGACATTCATTTTCTCATTTCATTTCAAGCTAGAAGTTTCAGTTTTCTAAATTATTTCTTACTTTTTTCATATGTATATATATGTATATGTGTCTGTGTGTGTGTATATGTGCGTGTGTATGTGTATGTATATATATATATATATATATATATATATATATATATATATATATATATATATATATATATATATATATATATATATATATATATATATATATATATATATATATACATATATATATATATATATATATATATATATATATATATATATATATATATATATATATATATATATCTTTTTTTCTTTCAAACTATTCGCCATTTCCCGCATTAGCGAGGTAGCGTTAAGAACAGAGGACTGAGCCTTTGAGGGACTACCCTCACCTGGCCCAATTCTCTGTTCCTTCTTTTGGAAAATTAAAAAAAAAAACGAGAGGGGAGGATTTCCAGCCCCCCGCTCCCTCCCCTTTTAGTCGCCTTCTACGACACGCAGGGAATACGTGGGAAGTATTCTTGCTCCCCTATCCCCAGGGATATATATATATATATACATATATATACATATATATATATATATATATATATATATATATATATATATATATATATATATATATATATATATATATATATATATATATATATATATATATATATATATATATATATATATATATATATATATGTATATTATCCCTGGGGATAGGGGTGAAAGAATACTTCCCACGCATGGCGTGTCGTAGAAGGCGACTAGAGGGGACGGGAGCGGGGTGGCCAGAAATCCTCCCCTCCTTGTATTTTCTAACTTTCTAAAATGGGAAACTGAAGAAGGAGTCACGCGGGGAGTGCTCATCCTCCTCGAAGGCTCAGACTGGGGTGTCTAAATGTGGGTGGATGTAACCAAGATGTGAAAAAAGGAGAGATAGGTAGTATGTTTGAGGAAAGGAACCTGGATGTTTTAGCTCTTAGTGAAACGAAGCTCAAGGGTAAAGGGGAAGAGTGGTTTGGGAATGTCCTGGGAGTAAAGTCAGGGGTTAGTGAGATGACAAGAGCAAGGGAAGGAGTAGCAGTACTCCTGAAACAGGAGTTGTGGGAGTATGTGATAGAATGTAAGAAAGTAAATTCTCGATTAATATGGGTAAAACTGAAAGTTGATGGAGAGAGATGGGTGATTATTGGTGCATATGCACCTGGGCATGAGAAGAAAGATCATGAGAGGCAAGTGTTTTGGGAGCAGCTGAATGAGTGTGTTAGTGGTTTTGATGCACGAGACCGGGTTATAGTGATGGGTGATTTGAATGCAAAGGTGAGTAATGTGGCAGTTGAGGGCATAATTGGTATACATGGGGAGTTCAGTGTTGTAAATGGAAATGGTGAAGAGCTTGTAGATTTATGTGCTGAAAAACGACTGGTGATTGGGAATACCTGGTTTAAAAAGCGAGATATACATAAGTATACGTATGTAAGTAGGAGAGATGGCCAGAGAGCGTTATTGGATTACGTGTTAATTGACAGGCGCGCGAAAGAGAGACTTTTGGATGTTAATGTGCTGAGAGGTGCAACTGGAGGGATGTCTGATCATTATCTTGTGGAGGCTAAGGTGAAGATTTGTATGGGTTTTCAGAAAAGAAGAGTGAATGTTGGGGTGAAGAGGGTGGTCAGAGTAAGTAAGCTTGGGAAGGAGACTTGTGTGAGGAAGTACCAGGAGAGACTGAGTACAGAATGGAAAAAGGTGAGAACAATGGAAGTAAGGGGAGTGGGGGAGGAATGGGATGTATTTAGGGAATCAGTGATGGATTGCGCAAAAGATGCTTGTGGCATGAGAAGAGTGGGAGGTGGGTTGATATATATATATATATATATATATATATATATATATATATATATATATATATATATATATATATATATATATATATATATATATATATATATATATATATATATATATATATATATATATATATATATATATATATATATATATATATATATATATATATATATATATATATATATATATATATATATGTATATATATATATATATATATATATATATATATATATATATATATATATATATATATATATATATATATACATATATATATATATATATATATATATATATATATATATATATATTTATATATATATATATATATATATATATATATATATATATATATATATATATATATATATATATATATATATATATATATATATATATATATATATATATATATATATATATATATATATATATATATATATATATATATATATATATATATATATATATATATATATATATATATATATATATATATATATATATATATATATAAAGTGCGTAAGACAAGGGAGCAAATGGGAACTTCAGTGAAGCCTACAGAGGTAAATTATATGGGATGGTATGGGAAAGTGATAACAAGTAGTGGTGATGTGAGAAGGAGATGGAGTAAGTATTTTGAAGGTTTGTTGAATGTGTTTGATGATAGAGTGGCAGATATAGGGTGTTTTGGTCGAGGTGGTGTGCAAAGTGAGAGGGTTAGGGAAAATGATTTGGTAAACAGAGAAGAGGTAGTAAAAGCTTTGCGGGAGATGAAAGCCGGCAAGGCAGCAGGTTTGGATGGTATTGTAGTGGAATCTATTAAAAAAGGGGGTGACTGTATTGTTGACAGGTTGGTAAGGTTATTTAATATATGTATGACTCATGGTGAGGTGCCTGAGGATTGGCGGAATGCGTGCATAGTGCCATTGTGCAAAGGCAAAGGGGATAAGAGTGAGCGCTCAAATTACAGAGGTATAAGTTTGTTGAGTATTCCTGGTAAATTATATGGGATGCTATTGATTGAGAGGGTGAAGGCATGTACAGAGCATCAAATTGGGGAAGCCTAGTGTGGTTTCAGAAGTGGTAGAGGATGTGTGGATCACGTGTTTGCTTTGAAGAATGTATGTGAGAAATACTTAGAAAAGCAAATGGATTTGTATGTAGCATTTATGGATCTGGAGAAGGCATATGATAGAGTTGATAGAGATGCTCTGTGGAAGGTATTAAGAATATATGGTGTGGGAGGCAAGTTGTTAGAAGCAGTGAAAAGTTTTTATCGAGGATGTAAGGCATGTGTACGTGTAGGAAGAGAGGACAGTGATTGGTTCTCAGTGAATTTAGGTTTGCGGCAGGGGTGTGTGATGTCTCCATGGATGTTTAATTTGTTTATGGATGTGGTTGTTAGGGAGGTGAATGCAAGAGTTTTGGAAAGAGGGGCAAGTATGAAGTCTGTTGTGGATGAGAGAGCTTGGGAAGTGAGTCAGTTGTTGTTCGCTGATGATACAGCGCTGGTGGCTGATTCATGTGAGAAACTGCAGAAGCTGGTGACTGAGTTTGGTAAAGTGTGTGAAAGAAGAAAGTTAAGAGTAAATGTGAATAAGAGCAAGGTTATTAGGTACAGTAGGTTTGAGGGTCAAGTCAATTGGGAGGTAAGTTTGAATGGAGAAAAACTGGAGGAAGTAAAGTGTTATAGATATCTGGGAGTGGATCTGGCAGCGGATGGAACCATGGAAGCGGAAGTGAATCATAGGGTGGGGGAGGGGGCGAAAATCCTGGGAGCCTTGAAGAATGTGTGGAAGTCGAGAACATTATCTCGGAAAGCAAAAATGGGTATGTTTGAAGGAATAGTGGTCCCAACAATGTTGTATGGCTGCGAGACGTGAGCTATGGATAGAGTTGTGCGCAGGAGGGTGGATGTGCTGGAAAAGAGATGTTTGAGGACAATATGTGGTGTGAGGTGGTTTGATCGAGTAAGTAATGTAGGGGTAAGAGAGATGTGTGGAAATAAAAAGAGCGTGGTTGAGAGAGCAGAAGAGGGTGTTTTGAAATGGTTTGGGCAGATGGAGATAATGAGTGAGGAAAGATTGACCAAGAGGATATATGTGTCGGAGGTGGATGGAACGAGGAGAAGAGGGAGACCAAATTGGAGGTGGAAAGATGGAGTGAAAAAGATTTTGAGTTATCGGGGCCTGAACATGCAGGTGGGTGAAAGGCGGGAAAGGAATAGAGTGAATTGGATCGATGTGGTATACCGGGGTTGACGTGCTGTCAGTGGACTGAATCAGGGCATGTGAAGCGTCTGGTGTAATCCATGGAAAGTTGTGTGGGGCCTGGATGTGGAAAGGGAGCTGTGGTTTCGGGCATTATTGCATGACAGCTAGAGACTGAGTGTGAACGAATGGGGCCTTTGTTGTCTTTTCCTAGCGCTACCTCGCACACATGAGGGGGGAGGGGGATGGTATTCCATGTGTGGCGAGGTGGCGATGGGAATGAATAAAGGCAGACAGTGTGAATTGTGTGCATGGGTGTATATGTATGTGTCTGTGTGTGTATAAATATGTGTACATTGAGATGTATAGGTATGTATATTTGCGTGTGTGGACGTGTATGTATATACATGTGTATGGGGGTGGGTTGGGCCATTTCTTTCGTCTGTTTCCTTGCGCTACCTCGCAAACGCGGGAGACACGACAAAGCAAAATAAATGAAAATATAAATAAAATAATATATATATATATATATATATATATATATATATATATATACATATATATATATATATATATATATATATATATATATATATATATATATATATATATATATATATATATATATACATATATATATATATATATATATATATATATATATATATATATATATATATATATATATATATATATATATTTATTTATTTATATATATGGAGCGAGATGGAAAGAGCGTCTACGAGGTTGCCTTGATTAGGGCATTCAGTTGCCCGCGTCATCACGGCTGAAATGAATTTAAAAAAATGTGGGTTTTTTTTACGTGCAATTACTTATTTTGAAGAGAAGAGTTTTACGCTCGTGGTCCCAATCTGTGAACATTCTTCACTAAAGTAAAACTTTTCAAATTTTGAATTATGTTCGCAGTTTTTCTTACTCACTTATCCCATTCATCCACTTCTGTTATACCATAAAAGTGTTTCTTTACATCTTTTCTTATTTTCTTCTTTAGATTGCATATCATGGCCTCTTGTTGTTCTATCTCTGCATCTGTTGAAGAGCTGTGTGCTGTCTACATGATCAAGCAGATGTACAACTTGAAAGGTTGTGATCACGTTACCCCTCACTCCTCTCTCTTTCTTGACGTGTGAATCTAAATCCTTTACCCTCTTCCTGTATCTCATCTATAGTAGTATTGCTACCATCTCTGTGTCCCTTCTGAGACGAATATGTATGCACGCATCTTGTTTAATTACTCAGCTATAATTAACATGATCTCCCAGTTCTGTTTTATCTGCAATACATGGAGTATGTATCTTCAGCCGGATGGCTGCCTGTATCCAGTAGATAGATAATCATCTATATAGAGTATATGTATATGTACGTTTGTATGTACTTGTGTGATTACGATCTGTGTGTCACTGGGATAGTATTATGCTAGTGCTGCCCCATTTCTTAACGTTGTATGCACGTACCATGTCTTTACTCCTGTGTATGTATGCACAAGTGCACACATAACCCTAACCTAAGCTAGGTACCTATTTATCGACCAGTCCCTGGAGTAATACGAACATTTAGCTTGGCAACTGCCACGCGCATGATTCGAACCTATGCGGGCCCGTTCACGTGCAGAATTCATGATCAGTAACTGACCACTACACCACTTGGGCCCGTATGTAAGTATGCATGTGTATATGCATATCTATGTATCTATATGGTATTGTCTGTGATGGTGTGACTGTTTAGGTGTGTGTGATCTAGATATAAGGCATCCAAGTATCATCTGTATGTTCTAATAAAGAGTAAAACTAATTTCTTTCCTGTCATTATCTTGACTTGTTTTGGTCCTGGGCGTGATGAACGTTAACATTGTTACCACTGGCTCACAACAGCCGCTGAAGCTCACCTCGCGGTTTAACTCAGTTATGGGATGATTGTTGGCGTCATAACCAGTGGTCGAAGCTTATGACACGGGAACTCGTCAGCTGATGGGTAGCGACTAGTTTGTCATCCAATTTGGTAACGACGGCCCTCGGAATTATAAGTTATCATTCGAACTCTTGGTGATTCAAGGTTGACATATTAGCAATAGTCGTAAAGAAAAGCATACTATCCTAGACGAAGGGATGGTACCCATGTGGTCTCAGATTAAGTTCCTTGAACGTCTTATTGGCAAAGGAGGATCCATTGCAAGCTTTATTAGTCAGGGATGAGACTTTGTGGATCTTAGTTAGTACAGTGGAAGTTTGCATGATCTTGTTGACACAGTGGTTAGCTGCAGACTTTCATGATCGGTCAGAATTCACAAGAGAAAGAGAAGGTTCGCTGTCTGGGGAACATCTCCCAGCCGAACCACTGGAGGAAGATCAATAAGTCTTGTGCAAGTTGACATCCAACATTCTAGTCTGAAAATACTGTGTTATTAATGAGATCCTACACCGATGGATTATTTCCCCTTGTGTAGAGATTGGTAACTGTCTCCGTTACTGATGTCTCTGTTCCTGTTGCTAGTAGTGTTGAAACTTCCGTTATCACGTCTGTTGTCTCCGTTCTCTGTTGTTTTCTGAAGCAGTTGCTGCTACTGTTGTCGTGTCTTTGATTCTCATTTTAAAAAGATAATTTCTGTTGTCTCCTCGATTCTTCCTGATGCTGCTTACCTAGCATTGCTGTTGGCTATTTTCTCAACTCACTTTCTCCTTTCTGTTGCTGCTTCCTCTACCCGGTAACGTTGATATTATTTCTGCTGATGCTGCTTTCGCCTCCTGTTTCTGTAACTGTGTCCATTTCCTCGTGATGAAAAAAGGAAACCATGTTCTCTCTCCACCCCACCATCTGGTAGGTCTCTGGAAATAAAGTGTGGCGCAATGAACAGGTTGTCATATCAAGAGGTGACACTCAACTTATAATTCCCAGACTCACATCTCCACCTCTGAGGAACTTACATCCAGAGGGATGTAGCAACAAGGTGGGCCTCCTGGCTTTGGGATGACCATGAATGTATGGTGGGTGAGACGGGTCATCACCATTTCCTTATGCTCTCTCTCTCTCTCTCTCTCTCTCTCTCTCTCTCTCTCTCTCTCTCTCTCTCTCTCTCTCTCTCTCTCTCTCTCTCTCTCTCTCTCTCTCTCTCTCTCTCTCTCTCTCTCCCAGGGTGTCCAGATGGCTAGCAGTAGAGAGCTTTAAGCCGTGGATCCAACACTCCTTCCGAGCATTATGATAATTTTCCGAGCGTCTACGTGATCATATCGACGGAAGTGGCTTCATGACGGCAGTGGACCAACATAGTGCCAAACCTTCTTTGATAAGGAGGAACAACAGATTTCTTCACAGTCAGTCCGGAGAGCTGAGAGTCAAGCGAGTTGGCTTATCTCTCTTATCTCCCACAACTTCTCGATCTTTTCCCATCGTTTCTTGCCCCTTTTTACGTGTCTTGTTAGTGAGGGAAACTTGCCTGGAGGAGCTGAAGACGACCTCACCATTCCATCTCTCACAAGGGTTGACAGTAAGAGTCTGGGAGTCCACATAACACTGGTGCTGGAGGAGGGGATGATGGTCTCTCTGTGGCTGGGTTGGAGGATGTGGTGAAGATATTGCTGGGGATGTTGGTGAGGTGAGTTTGTTGCCGTGCATGGTGAAGGTTGTTGGTTGTAGTGATGATTGTTGGTTGTGGTGATGATTGTTGGTAGTGTTATTGTTGGTTGTGGTGATGATTGTTGGTAGTGTTATTGTTGGTTGTGGTGATGATTGTTGGTAGTGTTATTGTTGGTTGTGTGATGATTGTTGGTAGTGTTATTGTTGGTTGTGGTGATGATTGTTGGTAGTGTTATTGTTGGTTGTGGTGATGATTGTTGGTAGTGTTATTGTTGGTTGTGGTGATGATTGTTGGTAGTGTTATTGTTGGTTGTGGTGATGATTGTTGGTAGTGTTATTGTTGGTTGTGGTGATGATTGTTGGTAGTGTTATTGTTGGTTGTGGTGATGATTGTTGGTAGTGTTATTGTTGGTTGTGGTGATGATTGTTGGTAGTGTTATTGTTGGTTGTGGTGATGATTGTTGGTAGTGTTATTGTTGGTTGTGGTGATGATTGTTGGTAGTGTTATTGTTGGTTGTGGTGATGATTGTTGGTAGTGTTATTGTTGGTTGTGGTGATGATTGTTGGTAGTGTTATTGTTGGTTGTGTGATGATTGTTGGTAGTGTTATTGTTGGTTGTGGTGATGATTGTTGGTAGTGTTATTGTTGGTTGTGGTGATGATTGTTGGTAGTGTTATTGTTGGTTGTGGTGATGATTGTTGGTAGTGTTATTGTTGGTTGTGGTGATGATTGTTGGTAGTGTTATTGTTGGTTGTGGTGATGATTGTTGGTAGTGTTATTGTTGGTTGTGGTGATGATTGTTGGTAGTGTTATTGTTGGTTGTGGTGATGATTGTTGGTAGTGTTATTGTTGGTTGTGGTGATGATTGTTGGTAGTGTATTGTTGGTTGTGGTGATGTGTTGGTAGTGTTATTGTTGGTTGTGTATTGTTGGTTGTGGTGATGATTGTTGGTAGTGTTATTGTTGGTTGTGGTGATGATTGTTGGTAGTGTTATTGTTGGTTGTGGTGATGATTGTTGGTTGTGGTGATGATTGTTGGTAGTGTTATTGTTGGTTGTGGTGATGATTGTTGGTTGTGGTGATGATTGTTGGTAGTGTTATTGTTGGTTGTGGTGATGATTGTTGGTAGTGTTATTGTTGGTTGTGGTGATGATTGTTGGTAGTGTTATTGTTGGTTGTGGTGATGATTGTTGGTAGTGTTATTGTTGGTTGTGGTGATGATTGTTGGTAGTGTTATTGTTGGTTGTGGTGATGATTGTTGGTAGTGTTATTGTTGGTTGTGGTGATGATTGTTGGTAGTGTTATTGTTGGTTGTGGTGATGATTGTTGGTTGTGGTGATGATTGTTGGTTGTGGTGATGATTGTTGGTAGTGTTATTGTTGGTTGTGGTGATGATTGTTGGTAGTGTTATTGTTGGTTGTGGTGATGATTGTTGGTAGTGTTATTGTTGGTTGTGGTGATGATTGTTGGTAGTGTTATTGTTGGTTGTGGTGATGATTGTTGGTAGTGTTATTGTTGGTTGTGGTGATGATTGTTGGTAGTGTTATTGTTGGTAGTGTTATTGTTGGTTGTGGTGATGATTGTTGGTAGTGTTATTGTTGGTTGTGGTGATGATTGTTGGTAGTGTTATTGTTGGTTGTGGTGATGATTGTTGGTAGTGTTATTGTTGGTTGTGGTGATGATTGTTGGTAGTGTTATTGTTGGTTGTGGTGATGATTGTTGGTAGTGTTATTGTTGGTTGTGGTGATGATTGTTGGTAGTGTTATTGTTGGTTGTGGTGATGATTGTTGGTAGTGTTATTGTTGGTTGTGGTGATGATTGTTGGTAGTGTTATTGTTGGTAGTGTTATTGTTGGTAGTGTTATTGTTGGTTGTGGTGATGATTGTTGGTAGTGTTATTGTTGGTTGTGGTGATGATTGTTGGTAGTGTTATTGTTGGTTGTGGTGATGATTGTTGGTAGTGTTATTGTTGGTTGTGGTGATGATTGTTGGTAGTGTTATTGTTGGTTGTGGTGATGATTGTTGGTAGTGTTATTGTTGGTTGTGGTGATGATTGTTGGTAGTGTTATTGTTGGTTGTGGTGATGATTGTTGGTAGTGTTATTGTTGGTTGTGGTGATGATTGTTGGTAGTGTTATTGTTGGTTGTGGTGATGATTGTTGGTAGTGTTATTGTTGGTTGTGGTGATGATTGTTGGTAGTGTTATTGTTGGTTGTGGTGATGATTGTTGGTAGTGTTATTGTTGGTTGTGGTGATGATTGTTGGTAGTGTTATTGTTGGTTGTGGTGATGATTGTTGGTAGTGTTATTGTTGGTTGTGGTGATGATTGTTGGTAGTGTTATTGTTGGTTGTGGTGATGATTGTTGGTAGTGTTATTGTTGGTTGTGGTGATGATTGTTGGTAGTGTTATTGTTGGTTGTGGTGATGATTGTTGGTAGTGTTATTGTTGGTTGTGGTGATGATTGTTGGTAGTGTTATTGTTGGTTGTGGTGATGATTGTTGGTAGTGTTATTGTTGGTTGTGGTGATGATTGTTGGTAGTGTTATTGTTGGTTGTGGTGATGATTGTTGGTAGTGTTATTGTTGGTTGTGGTGATGATTGTTGGTAGTGTTATTGTTGGTTGTGGTGATGATTGTTGGTAGTGTTATTGTTGGTTGTGGTGATGATTGTTGGTAGTGTTATTGTTGGTTGTGGTGATGATTGTTGGTAGTGTTATTGTTGGTTGTGGTGATGATTGTTGGTAGTGTTATTGTTGGTTGTGGTGATGATTGTTGGTAGTGTTATTGTTGGTTGTGGTGATGATTGTTGGTAGTGTTATTGTTGGTTGTGGTGATGATTGTTGGTAGTGTTATTGTTGGTTGTGGTGATGATTGTTGGTAGTGTTATTGTTGGTTGTGGTGATGATTGTTGGTAGTGTTATTGTTGGTTGTGGTGATGATTGTTGGTAGTGTTATTGTTGGTTGTGGTGATGATTGTTGGTAGTGTTATTGTTGGTAGTGTTATTGTTGGTTGTGGTGATGATTGTTGGTAGTGTTATTGTTGGTTGTGGTGATGATTGTTGGTAGTGTTATTGTTGGTTGTGGTGATGATTGTTGGTAGTGTTATTGTTGGTTGTGGTGATGATTGTTGGTAGTGTTATTGTTGGTTGTGGTGATGATTGTTGGTAGTGTTATTGTTGGTTGTGGTGATGATTGTTGGTAGTGTTATTGTTGGTTGTGGTGATGATTGTTGGTAGTGTTATTGTTGGTTGTGGTGATGATTGTTGGTAGTGTTATTGTTGGTTGTGGTGATGATTGTTGGTAGTGTTATTGTTGGTTGTGGTGATGATTGTTGGTAGTGTTATTGTTGGTTGTGGTGATGATTGTTGGTAGTGTTATTGTTGGTTGTGGTGATGATTGTTGGTAGTGTTATTGTTGGTTGTGGTGATGATTGTTGGTAGTGTTATTGTTGGTTGTGGTGATGATTGTTGGTAGTGTTATTGTTGGTTGTGGTGATACCAAGGATCTGTATGTTTGATGTGGATACCAAGGATCTGTATGTTTGATGTGGATACCAAGGATCTGTATGTTTGATGTGGATACCAAGGATCTGTATGTTTGATGTGGATACCAAGGATCTGTATGTTTGATGTGGATACCAAGGATCTGTGTGTTTGATGTGGATACCAAGGATCTGTATGTTTGATGTGGATACCAAGGATCTGTATGTTTGATGTGGATACCAAGGATCTGTATGTTTGATGTGGATACCAAGGATCTGTGTGTTTGATGTGGATACCAAGGGCCTGTATGTTTGATGTGGATACCAAGGATCTGTATGTTTGATGTGGATACCAAGGATCTGTATGTTTGATGTGGATACCAAGGATCTGTATGTTTGATGTGGATACCAAGATCTGTATGTTTGATGTGGATACCAAGATCTGTATGTTTGATATGGATACCAAGGATCACCTCTCCCTGTGATACCTTAGGATCCCACAGGACATTTTCATGGTAAGTTGAGATGTTTTCCTCCGCCGGCACCACTGCCTCCCTCGAGTCTTAATATGATACTTGGGAAGCTTTGTGTTGCCTTCTTAATATTTCCGGTCTTCCATTAGCAATTTTTGTAAATAATCCCAAAAACGTCACTCTGATTATCTTCCCACCTGGGTAACATCATAACCCCAGGTTGTTACAGACATCTGCAGCCTTATACATACAGTGGATCTCAGGGCAAATGCCATCCTAGACCAAGAAAAGACATTTAATTTTGATGAATAAACCGACACAAACTCCTGCACTGCTCCAGCTGTGTGAGGCCGTCGTCTGTGGCAGCCGTCGTGAACGCGAGTCACTCCCAGTCAATCTCTCAAACATGGGAACTCCATCATCATCTAAGGATATATAGCAAGTAGACTTTATACAACTTTATACACCTTCTCTACAATCTCCAATTATCATTCAAATTTCTTGATCCCTCTCACAACCCTCATAATCTCGTACAACCTTCTAAAATCATCCACTCGTCTCAACAGTCTCCTTCAACCTGCATATTGTATTTCCTAATATCTCCCATACAAGCTTCTGTTGGGTGACGTATAACAGCATCCTACAACATGCTTCCTTCGATGATGGTTATTGTCAAACTAAACGGACACTGGTACTCTATTTTCCCTTACGAGGATTAGATCCAATCACCGGTACATCACCAGCACTTTGATAGAGGCAGGGTCGCTCCACCGCTGATTAACAATGTGTAAAGGTGAATGGGCAATGGTTGTATAAAGGTTATTGGGCCATGGTTGTATAAAGGTTATTGGGCCATGGTTGTGTAGAGGAAAATTGAACTTGGTTGTGATGAGGTTAATGGACCATGGTTGTACTGAGGTTAATGTGACATGCTAATGTAAAGGTTAATGGGACATGCTTATGTAACTATTAATAGATCATGGTCGTGTAGTGCATAATGGTCCATGGTTGTGTAGATATTCATGTGCCATAATTGTCATAAGGTCAATAGGCCATGGTTGTGTAAAGGTTATAAAAGTTACTGGGTCATTGTTGTGTACATGTTATTGGACAGTGATCAGGTAAATGTCAACTGGCCATTGGAGATAGTGATGGGCTGTGTAGATAATCCTGTTGGACCTTCCGAATGACTTGTAAAGTGGAAAATTTATCCCTGGCGATAGTGAAGGACAAATACTTCCCACTTATTACTTACGTGTCCTAAGAGGCGACCAAGAGGGGTAGGAGCAGCGAGACGGAAAACCTCCCATTCTTGTATATCAATTTCTAAAGGTTGGAACAGAAAGATCCAAGTTGGGATAGAAAATTTAAAGGACTAATGAAAGGAACCTAGATGCTCTACTCTCAGTGAAACAAAGCTCAAGGGTAAGGGAGAAGAATGATTTGGAAATGTCTTGCGGGTATAGTCAGGGGTTAGTGCAAGGGCGAGAGCTAATGAAAAGGTAATACATCTGCTGAAGGAGCAGTTGTGGGAATGTGTGAGAATGTCAGGAAGTGAAAACCCCAGACCGATGTGGGTAAAAATTAACGCGAAGTATTGCCGATGTACCATGCCAGAAGATACAACAATGACGAAGAGAGGCATGATTTTGGGAGCAGCTGAGTGTGTATGCCAGCAGTTTTGATGTGAGAGGTCGAGGATTAGTGTTGGGTGATTCGAATGCAAAAATGGTTAATGTTGCAGTTGGTATAAAAGGGGACAATGCGGAATTCAGCGGAATTAATAGAAATAGTGAACATCTTGTGAGGTTGTGTGTTCAAAAGGGACTGGTGATCACCTTATTTTCATTCACATCACCTCTCAACTCTCTCCTTTCATTCACTCTCCCAGACTCAGACATCAACTTCTAGAGTGTCTCATTACGAGTCTACCACCAGAACTGCATCACCTGCAAATAGTAGCTGACTTAATACCCATCTCTCCACAGCCTTTACATTTACTTCCCTGAGCACACTTTTCATAAACTGGTTAAACAGCCTTGCTGACATCAAACACGGTTGAAGCAGACCCATCCTCACCTGCATACACTGACCATCCTCTCCTTCTACTCGTACACACGTCTTACTCGCTTGATGAAACCTCACTGCTTCAAATAGCTCTCCTCCCACGTCATATATTAAAATCGGCTTTCATGAAGCATCTCTATCAACCCATCATATGATTTGTCTTGATCCAGAAATGCCACTTATGAAAAAATCCTTCTCTTTATATCCCACGAACACAAATGTTTCAAAGCATACACTTGGTTCACACACTCTGTACCACCTATGAATCCTCACTGTTCCTCACTCTGATGCTCTGTGCATGCCACACTCTTTCAAATGACTGTTTTCCATACATTTTACCAGGTATGTAATATAATATAACATAATATGATATAATATGATATGATATGATATATGATATAATACGATATGATATAATACATTATGATACCATATGATAAAATATGATATAGTTTAAAATAATATAATATAATATATACTATACTCCAGCCCTTACTCAAGGCTTCCACCACCTCTTCACTTTTCACCAAACCATTTACCATGACTCGTCACTCTTATATCAACATCACAAACATCCGACATTTGCCACTCTGTCGTCTAACACATTCAAATATCCTTCAGAATAGATTATTTCAACTTTTCTTCTCATCTTTGCCTATTACCACTTTTCGATCATCTTCCCTCACTGATGCTCCTGTTAGGTCTCTCGCTCTCCTTACGCTATTCACGTCCTCCCAACACATTGTACTTATTTTCCCTCAAGTTTGCAGACGTTTGTCTTACCTTATCTATTTCTAAACAAATCTTTTGAAAATCTTGACAAGGACACACTTGAGTCCATAGAATATAAGCCTCACTGGAAGTAAAGGTTAGTAATATTAAAATGTTTGTTTTGTCTTTCCTTACCACACCTCCAAGTGCTTGCTGGGGAGAGCATGGTGGTATTATCATTATGTGCTACCAGGATTCTGGAGGTGGGTTGATAGTAATGGGACATCGGTAGATGGTGAACGGTTTTATTGGTTGTATTTTTAAAGGTGGATAATGGTACCATGATGAAGTTGGTTGTATGTTGATGGTGGATGATGGCACCATGATAGAGTTGGTTGTTTGCTTATGGTGGATGATGGTACCACAGTAGAGTTGGTTGCATGCTGATGGTGGTTGATGGTACCATGATAGAGTTGGTTGTATGATGATGGTGGATGATGGTACCATGATAGAGTTGGTTGTATGTTGATGGTGGTTGATGGTACCATGATAGAGTTGGTTGTATGTTGATGGTGGTTGATGGTACCACGATAGAGTTGGTTGTATGATGATGGTGGATGATGGTACCATGATAGAGTTGGTTGTATGATGATGGTGGATGATGGTAGTTGTATGATGATGGTGGTTGATGGTACCATGATAGAGTTGGTTGTATGATGATGGTGGATGATGGTACCATGACAGAGTTGGTTGTATGATGATGGTGGTTGATGGTACCATGATAGAGTTGGTTGTATGATGATGGTGGATGATGGTACCATGATAGAGTTGGTTGTATGATGATGGTGGATGATGGTACCATGATAGAGTTGGTTGTATGATGATGGTGGTTGATGGTACCGGGTATATAACTGGTTGTATACTTGGGGAACTTTACAGAATGATTGACAATTCTCTTCCTGTTATCTGTTGTTTATTTCATTTTTCCCCCGAGCTGGTAACATCCAATCATCTCGACGTTGCCTCTAATGACACCGAGTGCCTGCTGTATCCCCTGTGAGGTCCGTCCATGTTTAAGAGTAGCCCCGAGAGCCCATCAGATCGACATAGGAGCCAACACTGACACATCTGGGAGGAGTCGATGAACAGCTGTCCGTCCAGCAGAAGAGTGAGAATAATGTAACAAACTGATCTTCATTACTGGACCAACCATGACGGAAGAGGAACGAAGGTATTATATGTTTCTTTCATTGTTATTCGCCGTTTCCCACGTCAGCAAGGAACACACGAAGGAAGGCCGCATTCACTCACATTCATTCTCTCGCTACACCGACACCACAGCCCACTGTCCACAACCACAGGTATGGCGTTGCTAAACTTCACCTGCCTAAGATTATGCTGCAGGTAATAAGGCCCTTCAAGGAGGTCGGCAAGGTTGTATCATCGTAATGGACGAAAGAGACCACAATCTCATCGAGGAACTTCTCATTCCAAAGGAGTCCATCATCTCCCTGCTACTGGATGTAGCACACCCATGAAGTTGCAGGATCCCGAAAACATGGATTTGTATCTATAAGGTTATAGGAAAATATATAAAGTATGTGTGTATGAGTGGATTGGAATGTCTTCTTTTCTGCGTTATCATAATGTAATTTATACATGAAATATTTGCATTAGTCCAGTGCTATTAGGATTATAAACAACGATTCACAGCCAAACTATTTTGAACATTTTCATCATCTCAGCTGGAGGTAGAGAGCCTCCAGAGCAAGCCAGACTGATAAACCTTGTCAGGCCACTTGATACCAGGGACATCATATCATAGCTTATCTTCATATCAGCCGCTGAGCTTGGCTGCGCGCGCAAACCATAACCTATACAACGCCCCAATGTTATACTGACTCCATCTTAATCTCTAATTAATATTGTGCGGTCACCTGACATATAGTGTGAGATTCCTGTGGGAGTCGGGAGCGTCACCAGACCCCTGTCGAGTCTCCTCCAGGCTGACCCGGGCGAAGCCTTAAAAACGTCTCAGGCAGAGCTGGTTTGATCTGGACAGAGCCAGAGGCAATTACGACTGCAAAAGAGAACGTAAGTGTGGAGTAAATGAGAGCGGAGGCGGATTAATGGCTTTCTGGGGAGAAGGAAGATGCACTGTGAGTGTGGAGACTGATGAAGAGAGCGAAGTTGACGAAACAAAGTGAAGTTGATGAAGCGACTGAGGTTGATGGAGCGAAGTGAGGCTGACGAAACCACTAAGTGAATGAGGTTGATGAAACCTTTAAATGAATGAGGTTGATGCAACAAATGAGGCTAATGAAGCGAGTGACATTAATGGATCAAGTTAGGTTGATGACGGGAGTGAACCTGGCGAAGATAGTGAAGTTCACGAGGTATGATCCACATGTTGACTCTGTGTTTATATGGAGGGTTACGGTGGTGTATAGCTTTTGTGTCGCCTGGCGTAGCTCAGCAGACACGTAGAGATCACCTTGCCCGTCGTCATCGTCGTCCATCTGCCCGTCGTCTGGGGTCGAACTTTAATATGCAACATAACTTTGGTCATAACTTGATAAGTCTTGTAGATTAGATACGCTGGAAACTTTATACATTTGTTTCCCAACATGAGAAAGATGGATGACATAAAATCC
>NC_092276.1:13310496-13375496 GCF_036320965.1 Panulirus ornatus
GTTAACAACAGTGGTACGAAAGTAGGAGAGGTAATAACATTAGTGAAATACAAAACAATCTTAACATAAGTCATACATGTAAGGAATATCTTGTTGATAATGATAATGATACAATGGTAGGCAGAAAACATCAGACAGTTTCATTATATACTGATTATATGTAATGTGTATTTGAAACATGACACAATGATGTGTGTAGTCGTTAACACTGATAGTAATATAAAAGATCGAAGATACATTACACATGGGACATATAGTCACACACTGTACTACCACCGAGAATGTTGTTAACTGTGACACTAATACAACGAAGGTGCAGCACAAGACCTTTACTTCTCCAGTGAAGGCCTCCCCAAACCTGCCCATCCCCTTCCTGGGCAATATCTGGAAACTCGTAGTTTTGGTACGAAATGTACTCACCCTGAAGGACTTGGCGTCCAAGCCTCTGGTACCGCCCTTCCTCGACTTCCTGAAGGGCGTGTTTATAGAATGTGCTAACACTGGGCTTCTCATTCTTCACATGTTCGTAATTGTGCTCCTACGTTTTCTAATTAAAGTCATTGGTCTTTACGCCAGCCTGGTGTATACTTATCCTACCACAGAAGCAGCGGGCGGCTGCCTCATATTGTACACCGTCAGGAAGATGTCACGAGAATCTCTCGACTACACAACATGAGTGACGACGAGGTACATTGTGGCTATGGCTCACCGGGTCCTGACACTGGAGAATGAGGACGAAATAGAGGATTTCCTTGACCGGCTGGAAGCCATGTTACGACGGCACCAGACGGCATTGGACAAGCAGAAGGAAGAGTTCCTCCCGGTCCTGTCAACTCCAGTCGTCAGAACTATTCCCCTGAAAGTGGCAGAAGACAAGCTAAGTACCAAGACGTATGCAGATTTGAAGAACATACTGAAGGAACATTATTAACCCAAACACAGATCATTGTCGAACGGGAAATTTTCTATGCACAAAAGTAATTACTATGTAAGACTATCCCCATATATATGGCGGCAATCTAAGGCGAGGCACAGAAATGTGAGTTTGGGAATTACTACGGTGATAAGTTTAGAGACAAATTAGCAACGGGGATTTTAGAGGCCAGGAGGAAACATTGTTTGCGAGTCAGGCAACACAGTGGTGCCACAGCTCAACCACAAAAGCAGGTTATTACATACAAGTACCAGCCAAGGCCTTACTCCCGGTGCGGGAAGAATACACCATCACAAACATCCTCACTGGAACCTGATGGTCTGTTACCTGTTTGAATTCAGCTGCATATATATATATATATATATATATATATATATATATATATATATATATATATATATATATATATATATATATATATATATATATATATATATATATATATATATATATATATATATATATATTAATAAACCGGGGAAACAAAATACAATGAAAATGGAAAAAAAAGTTACAGGATGTTCAGAATAATTTACAGTTGCAGAATGATTAACTAAAAGGATTCGTCACCTGAGGAGAAACATGAAAAACTAATTAAATACTCCGTGCCAGAGCGCCTGCTAGAGTAAATATATTCAACATGAAACTTGTCAGAAAATGATAACAGGAGAAAAGCGAATGTATGATGGGACTATGATAATATGCGGTTGTGTAAACTAAAGAATGTCTTAAACGTAAGAAAAACAAAATCTTTTGTATAAGACAAGTTTCACCTGCGACTCGTGATAATGGTAGAGCGAAATAAATAGAAAAAGGTTTGGCTAAGAAATGACTCTCTTTATCCTGCATAGAACCATGTAAACAATCAGTCTCAAGTATCTTGTGGGAGGCGGAGGGAAGGTTCCACTCACGGCAAACTGCCTAAAATGGTATAGCTACAGAAAGAGATAAAATGTATCCTTGCAATACAGGCGACCCGAGCGACCTGCAGCTGAGGTACTGAGGAAGGAAAATCAGATATCGTCATTCGTCTTGTTTACGATATGAAGACAACCGCAGAATAGTATACCTGATGAATGAAACTTGTCAGTAGTTACGCCTGTATTGCATAATGGACATAAATGGCACATTAAATGACGTCTTCATTAATCATGGGGTATTCTTGGTAGAGCTTGTGGAAATCTCAGGACAAGTCCTTCAAGGAACAGGTAAGGTCGTCCAGACTTCCTACAATTGTTCTGTGGATCTTGACACAACTGGAGCTGTGTGAGATGATACTAAACGCTTCCCACCAATGATCCTAAATGCACAAGACAATATACATCTAGAAAGCCAATATAGAGCAAAACCTTATAACTAGGAACACTTATTCCAAAATACCTTGAATTGTGCTAATATTCCACATCATCCGAATTAGATCTCGTCCAGAAAACGTTGAACAAATTTCAGGTCTTTAAACAAAAGAAATATGAAGACAGGGTTTAGACGGTGAGCTGTGAAAGATAATGAAACTAACACATCAGCTAAGATCAAACTCCTTAAATGAATGACTAAATGAATGTTCCTATCTCACTGTATTCCTTAGTTCCTCACCTCTCAAGACTCCCTCTCTCGAGAACTCACTTCCCAACCTTCCTCAGCTCCCAGGCTACCAAAGCTCCACATGTCTTCCACTCTCCCGTATTCCTCCCATAACCATCCAAGTTCCCATAATACCTTGGCACCATCCGACACAAGCGCGTCATCAACCTCTGAGACGACTTACTGAAGGGACGTCAGTGGCCAGTAGACCCAGTGAACAACAACAGGATCCCTAGTCCACCAGCCGCCCCACTAATGACCACAACACCATTCAGGACATGCAGATTTACTGCTTGCATAATTAGGCAGTGGCGGGGCTCTGCCCTTGTGAAGCACAAGTGGGCCATTTGGGAAGCAGTTTGTTGCCGGAATGAATCGGTGCTAACGACCACACACCCTGGTGGTATTAGCTTTACTGACGAACTATTTTCATATCGTCCGCCTCTGATCACCGCCAGCTACGCCCAGTGATCACGCCTATTGCTACCCGCTCCCAACATTGAGCGCGCGCGCGCTTGTGTGTTTGTGTGTGTGTGTGTGTGTGTGTGTGTGTGTGTGTGTGTGTGTGATTATCATCCATCTCCAATACATTTCGAAAGTTAAAGTTGACCCCTTTCTCAACCTGCCACAGTTGTAACAGACACTAGTGCAGGCGGGGATCACTGGTGATACACGGGAACCAGAAGGTACGAGCTGGTATTAGCCATCGTGCAGCTGCTGGCTCATTATGCACCATTCATCTCAGGTTCCAGTCTCGTCTTTGGCCAGGTGGAGGAGTGGAAGGATCAGTAGCATCGACTGAGGAATGATGGTGTAATGATCTATGGGCTGCATGTGGTCTTTATGCTGTCTACTCTCTGAGCAAAAATGAACCTTTGTTAAGAACTGTATGCCTGGCCCCTGTTGTGAATGGCTCTGAACAAAGCAGTCATCATTAAGAGGAAGGGATCTTGTTCTGTTAAGTGGGAGGGGCAGATTGTGGGCTTATCTGCCGTGTCCTCATATTACCAGTCTTTAGTGTAATGTTTTAAGTTGTCCAGATTTGCAACCAGTAGATCAAAACCTGGGAAGATCCTTATCTTCCTTGATAAGCCTCTCAAGTCGCATGATTTGTATACCAGTTTCAGGAAGCCTCTCGACCTAATGCATCTTGAGGCACTCAGTAAGATCATACATCTCCACAAGTTCCCCTCAGAGATCACTTATCTAGTTTACTCTCAGATACGAAAGCGTTTCTAAGTCCTTCAGAAGTGAGGAATCAACCTCTTCCTCTATACTCTCTGTACACAAGAGGTCTGTGTCCTCCCGCACACTGCTCACTGCTTATACTATCCGGTAGTTTGTTAGATTTATTCACCGTCGTCTCTGAGAAGGATCAAAGGACACTTTTACACATCGTTTCGCCTGGTAATGCCGCAATGACGTAACAGAGCTAAGCACAACTGCTGCTGCTACCTATGTGTGAGTGCGTATGTATGAGAGAGAGAGAGAGAGAGAGAGAGAGAGAGAGAGAGAGAGAGAGAGAGAGAGAGAGAGAGAGAGAGAGAGAGAGAGAGAGAGAGAGAGAGAGAGAGAGAGAGAGAGAGAGAGAGAGAGAGAGATTACTATTTGTGTGTTGTGGGGAGAATATGTGAATAGTTACTGGCGTTGGATGGTGACGTCAACTCTATTTCTGTGAAGAAAAGCCTTAGAATAAGTTGACACACTTTGCAGGTCAGTCTCCAGCAACGGAGGGACATTATGCACGGGGATGTGGCCTCTAGAACTCACTCAACCACAGTAGGAGAATAAGTGTAGAATATCTGGTCCTGGGATGATCCTCAGGGATGGTCCAGCTGGGATCATCAAAATATATCAGATGGTATTGCTTAGGAATAGAGCTTCCGGGAGTACTGCAGTACCATGAGGAATGTGATATATAGTTTGTACATTACTTATCCCACGTACTTCCCTACCGGTCATGTCATTGTGAGAACTTGCCTTGCCACTCACTGCTCGTGATGTATTCCAGATATCATCCCTCGCAACCATTACTGTAGCAAATCCATAGTATACTAAGCATCAACGTCGTCGTGACTCTGTAGCTCAGGTCTGACTGTTGTGAACCATTGTCCTTCCTCTTCAGGACCGTCTCTGTCGCCCTCTTGTTCTTCTGATCCGGTTGACAACTGGGATTGACCTATGATCAAGATCTGGCACGACCGAGGTTGGCCGTAGTGATGGCGGCCATCGGATGATGAGAGCAAGCAGCTGCCTCTAAGAACACCATCATAAAGTATCATGGTTTCTAAATTCCTTCTTTCACATTATTACATGTAACTATTTACTGTACAAGATGTAATGTATTTATGAATGAGAGAAGATGAATAATGTGTTATGATAAATACGTATATGAAAATATGGACGTACACAGACACCTACAACACATACAAGCATACATAGATAAGCAGATCCCATGCACAAATGCATATAACACAAACACATACACCCACCACGCATCACAAACGTGTAGCCATATCTACACACATATAAAGTGACATATGTACAGAGAAATACACACACAACACAAGCCTATGAATGTACAGAGAGACTTATACATACACTTGGATTCACAGTTATATGTATACAAAAATATACACACATCAAAAACATATGAACATTCATAGAAATGTATATATAATACACACACTTGCACATATGCAGATATACATATACACAACACATACATATATGATATAACATGCATAGACATAAATCCTCTCTCGTAAGCAGGCAGACACATATACTAATACCAACACATATGGAGATCCCGCTAGACGCTCACACACGCGATCATGCCTCTCCTCTCTCATCCTCCCCCTCCTCTCTCTGGCATCATGGACCCCTCCCCTTCGGTGTCGTTAATGCAAGTGACAGTCATGAGCTGGTGGGCGCCTCTAGGAAGGACATGTTAAGGTCACGTCTCTAAGACATGACAATAAAGGCGCCAGTCTGGATGTGGCGGGTCCCACACCGCCTCACTCCTCCTGAAGGCACTGCAGCTGCTGTCGGAGATATCATGGCCTGATAATGTCTCTCTCTTACCTCCTCTTATGACCTCTCTCTCTCTCTCTCTCTCTCTCTCTCTCTCTCTCTCTCTCTCTCTCTCTCTCTCTCTCTCTCTCTCTCTCTCTCTCTCTCTCTCTCTCTCTCTCTCTCTCTCTCTCTCTCTCTCTCTCTCTCTCTCTCTCTCTCTCATTTACTCATGAAGAAGATAGATCATACAGTAGCACTGTGCCATATGTCGTCAGCGCCAGATATGATGTTAGATGTACAACAACATGGACAAATGAAGTGCTTGAACGACAAAGATAACTCATTGCTCTTCTTATGTAGAGGAAAAGTTCCTATTTGTAAATCTTATTACTTGGAGTTTTTGATTTAATTACTTGAAATGATATATCTTTCTTGCGTTAACCCTATTCTATTGAAGATAAGTCTCAGTCCTTTGATAAATCAGCGCTAAAATATATAACATAATTCAGTTGCATCTTTTATATGATATTTTAGTTCTACTTCTCGATCGACCCCAGAGAATGAAAGTGTCTTCAATGGATGACTATAAGAATTCATGACTAGAAATGAAGGCTTTTCCGAATGGAAATATTTTCGCCACTATCTTACCCTGAGGTTGGTCTGCTAATCTTCATGGAGCATCGTGGCAGCGGTCGGGAAGAATGACCTTCAAAACCTTGAAATTTCATTTCTCTCCAGATAATGAAGACTAACTGCAAGACGTGATACAGACAGACAAACATACGAGCAATCCGCAGCCAGAATTACCCACCTGGTGTTGATGGCAGCATTGTGGAGGCCTGAGGAACCTTGGCAGCTGTCACCTGCAGCCCAGCCAGCCACACACCCACACACCCACACAAAAGGACGTCTTCCTAACCCAGTAAATCCTCACGGGTTAAATGCCACTGTCAGGGCACAACACATGACCCTGGGCCACCCAAACGTTGCCAGGGCACAACACATGGCCCTGGGCCACCCGGATATTACCCCGGGTGGTTATCACTAGCCTGGTCTGTGATTTCAAAGATAATTATGTCAGAGAAGATAACAATGTTGGATGCTGGTACGGGAAGTATAATCAACTCTATGAGCACACACACACACACACACACACACACACACACACACACACACACACACACACACACACACACACACACACATCGTTGCCAGTCGTGATCCAGATTCATGATGCACAGTGGATTCTTAGATTCAGGATCCTTCAACCTCCCACATTGCTCTCACCACCTGGCCCTCCTACTGTCCCAGTCACCACCTGGCCCTCCTACTGTCCCAGTCACCACCTGGCCCTCCCACTGTCCCAGTCACCACCTGGCCCTCCTTCTGTCCCACTCACCACCTGGCCCTCCTTCTGTCCCACTCACCACCTATCCCTTCTACAGCCCCAGTCACCACCAATGATCTCCTTCTGTCTCTGTTCCCCCATCTCTTCCCTCCTCTAATCTTCTCCTGCTCTTCCCACCATCTTAACAGCAACCTTTTCCCTCATGATGGAGCCCAGTGCATCCTCTCGTCGTCCAACACAAGCCCTCCATCCTCCCTCAGCTCTTCCTGTCCTTCCCGGGTTTTCCTTCATGACCTCCGTCCCTCGAGGTCAGCCTCCATTACTGCTCATTAAGTGTGTACAGTTCTTCCCGTCCATTTAGTCTATTGCCTCCCGACCATCTCCTCTCGCCACTGAGAAGCTCCCTCGTCACTCCCAAGCCACAGCACGAGTCTTTAAGGATCAGGACTTTACATCCTTCTCTTATCTCTATCTCATCAACAGGAAGTCTCTTCATACTTTTTCAATTACATTCTCAACCTTAAACCATAAGATAACCTGGTCTCGACTTCGTCTCTACCTGGAATATTAAAAGATGTCATCTCTGGTGGACTGCCTTACTGCAAGTAAGAAGACTTCGCCCAGAGTCTACCTGAGACATTTTCTCCACATTTCCATATCCTTATTTTACCTCGTGGGACATTCTTTCCTCAATTTGCTCCTCAGCTCTATATCTGCCACCTATCCTGCAGTGTTAACTCTTTACCATATTCTTATGTTTTCTTCCTACATCTGTAGCTTTTCTTCACCTAATTCCTCCTCCCATCTCCTCTCTAACTCTGTGTTTGATCCTCCCACCTTCTTCCTTTAGTATCGACCGAATCTTTTTCTTCATCATCTCTCAACATTTCGTATTAGCACATCTTACTTACCTTCCCTCCTGTTCTTTATACTGACGTGTGAATCCTGATCCCCCTTGATCCCCCTGACGGCTCTCCAGGTTCAGTGAGACATCAGTCTAATGAACAACACTCCGAGATTGTGGGACTTCCGTCTGTACCACACACATGTGGCCAGATTATCACCTGCTTACTGTTCTCCCGAGGTCCTTACATGTCCTCCAAGATCCCTCCTGCTTGCTCACCCTGCCCTGCGTCAGTAGCTCATCGTAGATAATGTACTTGTATGTAGGTACTCTCTCTCTCTCTCTCTCTCTCTCTCTCTCTCTCTCTCTCTCTCTCTCTCTCTCTCTCTCTCTCTCTCTCTCTCTCTCTCTCTCTCTCTCTCTCTCTCTCTCTCTCTCTCTCTCTCTCTCTCTCTCTCTCTCTCTCTCTCTCTAAGATGCCATCCGGTCAATCGTCTGCAAGTGACCTCTCCAACCTTTTCTCAGTCCACTACCACTCAGACAGTTGACCGTATCTGTGGAAGCCATCGCTCCTCCTCGCTCTAGGAAATCTTGGCTGAGTCAAGAGAGAAATTAACTAATGAAAGGTGGTCGTCCAGTGATGCCAACCCTCGGCTTCAACAGCATCAGCAGCAGCTTAAGTAACAACTGATCATGTCTATGTTACTTCATGGAGGGATTCGAGCAATAGTGTCAGAATGGACGTCATATTTTCCATTTCCATGTTTTCAAGATTGATCTAGGATTTTTCAATATGTTTCCTAAATTTCTTCCAACTGACTTTTTGGATGTTCGAGTGAATTGTGCTGAGGCTTCACAAGGACTGGTACTAACTTCTACAATTTCTCTTCATTATGATGGGACTGTAGAGCACATTGTGTATCCGTCTGCATTATAAACGATTGTCAGATGATGTAGTGACGCTGGTTAATCTATCTGGTAAATGGTAAATACGTAAAACATAATTAAAACCTGCAAAAGGATACTAATAAATGATCTTAAATTAAGAAAAAGAATTATCTGTTTATATTTTCTTATCATTTATAGATTAGTAGTTCCCCACTTTAGCGATGTAACGCCTGGAGCAAACAAAGCACAGCTTCATTTGCTCGCATCCACTCTCTAGCTGTCACGTACAATGCACTAAAACAGGGAGTCTACCGTCCACAGCCGAGCTCCACAGGCCAATCCAATTTACGGTTTCCCCTGACAGCTTCATATGCCCAAGCAAGCTCAATAACACTACATCGCCCCCAACTACCATATCATTCTGATTTGCCCTATCCCATAGACGTCTTCCACCCTCCTGAATATTTAGGCTCTGCTGCCTCAAAGCCTAACACTATCCTTCCCTTTTTTCGGTCTTTCCCTTCCTTTTACTTCCTCCTGTTCCGCCACGTAGATACTCTTTATCAGTCTTACTTCATACATTCTCTCTATATGTCTGGACATTCTGGCTAGCTCTTTCAACCTTCTTGCTACACCTCACTCTTACCCCGTCATTCCTTACACGATCAACCCGCCTCACGCCACATACTGTCCTCAGACGAATCCACACCGTTAATCAAGTCCTGTTACAATTAGGGCCTAGATCTCGCATTCGTACAACACCCTAAAACATGCCAGTCTTTGCCCACAAAGACAGTGAGCCTCTGCCACTATTCACTTTATGCCATATCTACACCACAAGACTTTTTCAACCTCACTCAGCATTATCACTTTTTTGCTACTCATGTCATTCACTCATTTCTTAAAACCACTGCAAACTGTCACACTCACCTCCACCAAGAAATGATTACCCAGAGGAGTGCAGTATGAAACTCCTTACCGATGATGATAGTCGAACTATCTTATATTTCAAAGTCTTCAGTCATGGGTAGAAACCCTCCCTGACATAAGGACTCAGATGAAAATGAAGACTGAAAAAAAGGAGAAAAATATTCTAAAGCTCTGAGATACCAGAAGTGAGTGGCAAGGATGTGGCATGAGTAAGATTACATAGTTCAGTTAGGTGTTGGTAGAGGGACATGTTGATCGTTGAATACGGTTACCTGGCTCTCAGTATCTGAGGTTGCTCATATGGACCTTTATCCTTTCTAACTTAGTTCTATAGTGTTTGTTGGTGTCCCAGTTCCATACTTCCACAGTACTCCCAGACGACCTCTCACAGTGGTATCAAGCAACATGCTCTATACATATACATTCGTCTTTTGCAACCTTGTCCCACAATCCCGTAGTGTTCTTATGTATGCAGTAATTACACAGTATAAGCATGTTGAGCGAATGAGCCGGACTCAATTTCCAAACATGGCAGTCAGCTGGACAGCGTCAGGAAGAAGTGGAGTGAATGGCTACAAGAATGCCTGACCATTAGGTCCATAACTACCGTCCAGGAGTTAGGTAATGACTCATGACGGACAACGGTGGGAAGAACCCATCACAAGGTCTTCCAGCTGACAGGTGCCAACCTATCCAGGAAGGAGTAAGAATAATACCTTTTCCAACCTTTGTTATCTTCTCACGGTGGAATTGATTGACCTTCTCACCATTCATACAATGTTTACTTGTCATTACGTATTATAAACTTGCAGCGGTATCAAGTGACCTATATTCTTGTCGTAACATTATGTGACCTTCTCATAAATGCTGATGTGGCCTTTAGCCTTCTTCCATAAGTCTACAGTTCATCACAGTGATGTTTTCTCACATTCACACAGTCATTACACGTAATTCTCAGAAACAATACTAGATAGCTTCTCTGAAACTTTTTCCATGGTTTACGAGGGATGTAAACCTAAGTCCTGATCCTTGTTTGTCTATTTCATAACTTTTTAAAAACCAAATCCTCCCCTTCATGGAGGCGTGCCTTAATGCAGCCCATTTTCAGAAGAGACTGTTCTAACTTAACTACAGTCACCCCATCGCACGTATTTCTGTTATCTCTAAAGTACTTGAGTCCCTACTTAGCCTCACTTTAACTATAATCACATTCCCATTTTTCACATCACCAATACGGCTTTCGCAGTACAAGGTCCACTGGTAATGAGCTCTACTGTATGACTCATACGTGGTCATCTTCTCTAACATCCCGGTACCATCCTACCTATTGTCAGTGGTTCCCATTTTTCTACAAGCCAATGTTGGGTCAAGGTCGTGTTGTTGGCATCACAGGTACGATGGTTGAGTCACTGAACTGGTGTGGGTTTTCTTTTCTCTTTTATCTTGTGATATAAGAAATATGTACTTTAGTAGGAGAGAAAGTGCTTATCTTTGCCAGATAATCTCATGCTTCGAGGACAATACCAAGGATAGGAAAAAAAATACTGAACTGGCTAAGATCGGCTGATGCTTAATGAGAAGCAGATTTCATAAGAAGCTGAGTCTGTTCTCAAGTTTCCTGTCACGAGAGGATGTTCAGCCAGGTCTAATGATAGTCTTATCAGGTCAACTTGGAAACGTTGAGCTAGATGTGATCCGATTTCGAATTTCTTTTTTCTCTAATTGATGAGACATAATTCTAATGGAAGAATATAACATGAAAATATTATCATGATTTTTCATATTATGCAGAGTATCACTAATCCATATAACTAGTAAAACAAACCGATCTTACCCACAACGCAGGAGAGCTGCCCTACTCTGTGCACATAACGAGACAAAGGTGACGTGACTAAAGATGTAATCAAAAGGTATCAAGGGAACCATAAAGGACTTGGGTTGATCTACACAGAGGGATCATATGCACTGATAGAAGAGGGTGAATCATGAAGGTCGAGGCGAGTGGAGGACAGTGTACACAGGGTCAGGATGAGTGGATGGAGGAGGAGGAGAGGGAGGCAGATGAGCAGGATTGGTCGAGCAATAGGATGAGTCAACAGATGGTCAGCAGACAATTGAATATATGGAAAGGAAATGATGATGAGTGAATATTCTACGATGCGTTGATATAGACATCGAAGTAAAGTGATAGTTGGGTCGATATTTTGTGATGAGCTGATAAACATGATGGAATAAGACAGAAAATATCAGCTACATTCCCCTGAAGGTCAGCTGCAGCAGGAGTGCAGCAGCAAGGGTGAGCGTGTGGCCAGGTCTGAATGTGTTGTCTCGTGCGGATAATTGCTCTGGCTTAACTACTGCCGCTCAGCAGTGAAGCTGTGGCCAGTATCATCACAAAGCCTCCTTTACCTCCTCATTCTGATCACTTTATGCCATTTTCTGCAACTTATTCCCTCAATGGATTGTAGAAGATGGTGAAGACTGGGAATATCACACATGATACACCACTTGAATGAAGTGATCAAGTTTGATTATCTGGTAAGTCAGGATGTAAAAAGAGCAGAAATGAAACTAGAATCAAATGTGATATATCATCGTTCAAACTACGTAAAACTCAACAATTTCTATAATAAACTGGGAACTGGAGTTCAGTATCCTGAAACCAGGGCAATGTGGTGGAAGGTTCTGTGAAATTTACAGCGTCGGAGCAAAATGGGTTCGTGCGTCCTCAAATACTGAGGGAAGGTTGAGAGGGAAGGATGAGTGGCTCAGTAAAAGATGTGAAGAGAAAAGGATCGCTGAGATGTGCTGTGAAGACGATAAAGGAAGATCTTCGGCCAGTCAGCATCTATAAGGAGAAAAGCGAGCAAGAAAGGAGTATATTAGGATAAGAAAAATATGGAACGAATACAGAAACGTGGGACGAATACAAAAACAGTGAAAATGATAACTTGAGCAGGACAGAAAACTCTAAAACATTTGCATAAGGTCACCAAGATTACATTGTCAGATAAAGAGCAGCTATTTGTTATGTGAGATGTGAAGGAAGAGTTATAGAGGATGATGTAAGGATATGTGAGGAACTGAACGATGAGTTCAAATAGTTACCATGATGGAAGACGCTGTAGCCCCAACACCAGTAGCTGGAATGAGGGGGAGGTCTTGGAAAGCAGCGAAACATCAAAACATAAACAGAATATCAAAATATGGTCCCAAATGGAATTTCTCCACAGGTGTTACAGATGTGAGCAGATACACTCGACAGACCGTTTGTAATGTTGTTCAAGATGTCGCTGGGAGAGAGTGCAGTACCAAGGGAGTGGAGGACGGGAAGCGTCATAATTATCTGTGAGAAAAATGTAATTAGGAGTCGTTGAACTGATCTACCTAAGAAGTGTGATGTTCAAGTTGCTGGATAACATGATCATAAAGCAAGTGGATGACTTCCTGCAGAGGGGAAACTATGCAGATGGTAAACAACACGGTGTAAGGGAAAGGAGGTCATGCACAATAAACATTCTAGATATCAACGAGACAGTGAACTCTGTTTTAGACAGAAGAGAAGGCTGGGTGGACTGTCTGTGTCTGGACTGCCAGAAGGCATTTGGTGTTGTGCCACACAGGAGGAAAAGAATTGTAGACGCCATCCTGAATATGTGGGTAAAAGCATAAATATTACCATAATGATACAGACACACTTGAGTAATACAACACTCACTGAGACATACATGTTCATTGCTATACTTATTTCAACACAAGCTTCTACACATACATGTTTTCATGTATTCATGTACGCATTCCATTATGTATACATGAAGGGAGGAACGTAATGATGATCAAACACATACACAAGAATTACAGGTCTGAGCGTCCAGGATATTTACGATGATAAAGACCCAGAGGAAGGAGGATTGAACATTGTGTTATTGATATATGTACGTCAGTCATCTGCCACACACACTCACGAGAAGAACTTCACCCATGATTCATGGTTGTGAATATTCATCCTGCACCCTCGAGCCTTCCATCTGCCATATATAACGAAACTCTCTATTGTTCTGGACGCCAGAAAACTCTACAGCCGCTTATTGAAGGAGGGAAGAAAATCGCCCACCCTCACCTGCCTGACAAACAGATTTCCCATACAACTTGCTCCGCCTTTTTCTCACGTGACTCGTCGTGTTGTCACTAGAGAGAACCTTCTCAATCCTCCAGGTAGATTAACTAATGCATATCAAGTGTTTATCTTGACGCCGGCCACCATACAGGCCCTCCATACGTCAAAACAAGTGTAATTTGTAATTTTATCTTCTAAGGAACAACTTTTTTATCTAAAATTCTTCAATGCTGTGGGATTTTATACAAGATGTCCTGAAGAATGATCAACGGCCACGACTCTTTCGTAGATGTATGATTTTGTTTCCTATAATCCCTTCCTGCTGAGCTCTCCAGATGTTCATTCTTATACATCAAGCCGCCAGACATCTCATCAGCTTTGCCTTTTGTTTACCGTTACCTCCTACGTCTCTCTAGGTCATGTTCATCAGTCAGTTCAGTACACTGGTGTGATTACTATGTATCCCCAGACCGTCTCTTGGTCCAGCCTCAGCATATCGCTGCTCCAGGAGCTTTACAAGTACACTTGACTTCAACTGTGTCGACATATAAAATGCCACATCTCATGTGCTTCTCGTCCTGGATATGTCTGGCTCTCAGAGAACTCAAGAGTTACTACGGCGGTGCAAATCCTTGACTATAATAGGATGAACAATCTACAACATGGACGGTGAGGAGAGTAAACTGTCAACATTTAAGAATTAAAGAGGTTAACTATGACCTGAATCCCTTGAACACAACAGTACGATCCACGAGTACAACTATACTATCCCTGGGTATGGTGACCTGACCTTTGACCTCAAGACTAAAGAGTCAGGTCAAAGGTCACACTATGTTAACCAAGGGTCATACTGTTGCGCTTAAGGCATTAACTGATAAGGAAATAACCATTCTATTTCTCTTTACTTTTATTCTTTTTCAGTGTGTGAAGGAGCGGTCATGGTGCATGAAAGTTACGGATAAAATGTTAAACTCTGATTATTAGATATATTTCTAGCGAGCAGTCAATATCTCCTGACAAGATCCACTCAACTCTATGAAGCAGACATGATTTGAGTCAGATATTAAACTTTTTCTTGGTTGTTGAAGTTACGAGTGGGGAAAATGTTGCAACTTGGTCCTCAAAGTTCGCATTGATGCAATAGTAATTTGTACTGTTGATAAAACTTGTTACATATTTATACAACGTATATTGGCTTTATATGAACCTTCTAAACCAGTGTTCCAGATGTGGTTCATATCAACTAAAGAGAGCAAAAGTAATTTGTTCCGAGAGAATGGAAGACATTCGTACCCCGAGTGTATAGTGTTGCCACGATGAACCTATGTTTCTTGCTATATACTAAGAACGAATGGAGTGGATTATAATCAAGAGAGAAAAGAGAGAGAAAAAGGCTAGAGAATAGCTGGTGTGGGAAAGAAGTGGAAAATACAAGTTGAAAAGAGAAAAGCCTTTAATCTTATCATCAGCCATGGGCAAAACAGAGTGGATTACTCTTCTGTGTACTGACTCGATAACCCACGAGATCTGCCAGGTGGAAACGCTAGCCTCAGTAGAGCAATATTCGTCATCATTCTGTTGCCACTGGAAGAGCAAACACTACATCTGGCTGGGCTTAAAAGGTCGTCTGGTCCTTGACTGATCAGTGACTAGACAGTAAGGTCGTTGGCTGCTTGAATGACTAATCACCGAACAATAGGTCACCTGCTACTTGACTGAACAACTGCTGAACAGTGGGTCGTCTACAGATGACCGACCAATAACTGAATAGTAGGCAGCCTGCGATTGACTCACCTGTCACTGAGTTGTGGGTCGCTTGCTTGCATGATCAGTCACTTGAACAGTGAGTCGACTGCTAGAATAACCAATCACTTGAGCAGTAGGTCGACTGCTGCTTGAATAACCAATCACTTGAGCAGTGGGTCGACTGCTACTTAACTGCAGTCAGCCAGCCATTCTCTCTCCATCACTAGTCATCAGTAAACAAAATCGGCGTGATTTAAGAGAATTTAGCTCATTAGTCAATAACAATCAAGAGATTGTCTCATATAAATAAACCTATGAGGGGAACAGAACTTCATTAGCTGAACCATTCAGAGAATAATAGCTCTTCACTTAATTTCTCGTTTCCCAATTCATGCATAATGTAACAGCTGAGATAGCCTCTCGATGGGCCAATCAACTGTTGGACTGAAAACATCCAGTGTCATTATTTAGCCTCATTTACTTTTATGATGATTTTCATCGGGAATCTCCTGTTCATTCATTTCAGTTCACATTTCTCCGGTAAGATGACCCAGGATGATACATAATCTTAGGTACGGTAGCAGAGGAACTGCAATATATCCAGTAAAGCAGGAGTCAGATATGATGTTATATTGCTAAAGCCTGACGCTGCTGCACATGCATGTACAGGTAAGAGGTCGGAAGATGATAGAGAAAGAGACAATATAGCCAGAGAGACAAGCATGAATGTCTTCATACTAGTACGTCGTTCCTGGATCCTTCTAGGATACCTCAACCAGACAGTCAGTCAGTCAGTGGCTCAGTGCCCCAGCTGCACCATTCCCGGTAACCTTGCCAACAACAGATCAGTCATTATTATCCTCCAGTTTTTATGCATCCGCCAGACCCACACTAGTGGTCTGTGGGTAACACATGTGGTCAGTATTGTGTGTAAGGCAGTCCTTGTCTCTACAGCAAGTGGTCATACTAATGTTTGTGATGATCATTGGACGTGATCGTCAGTGTTGCCCACGTCAGTTGACCCAGAGTCTCTGCTACAGTTCAGCCAATATTTCTTAACTGCCTAACTTGTGTCTTCACAGCTTCTTGTTCTCCTTGACGCTAAGCTCAGTCAGTGGCCACACTGTTTGTTAAGCTTCGTGACTTTATTTTTCAAAATTTCAGTGAAATTTTGAATTAAGGATTGTGATGATTTGAAAACTTTTTTCTTTTAAACTGATTTTTTCTTTTTTTTTTCTTGGTGATAAAGTCACTGGAATTTACTGCGTGTTTACCTCAAAATATTTCTTTCATGTGAACCCCCCTTTTTTCAGCAAGGATCAACATCGTACGCGCTGAACGACAGTTTTAGTTAAAAGATGCTTTGTGCTCGGTAGTATGGTCAATAGACAGTACAATATAACTGGAATGGATACAGGGAATACACAATAAGCTCTCTCCAGAAATGTAGCCTGGAGCAGGCGATGCCCTTTCTCCTGGACTGTAGCCTGGAACAGGCGATGCCATCAGTCCTGGATTGTTGCCTAGAACACGCGATCCCTTCTGTCCTACAATGTATCCTGGAATAGATGATACCGTTGTCCGGGAACGTACTCTGGAACGGATGATGTAAGAATTCTGTCCTGGAATGTAGCTTAGACATATATGCAGGGGCGTAGCCTGAAACAAGCAGCGCCATCTGTCCTGGAGTGTATCCTGGAACAGCAGCTGCCCTCTGTCTGGGACAGTAGTCAGATAATGTTGCCGTCTGGCCGTGCCGGCGGTAGCCTGGGTCAGATGATGCTTCCCGTCTCAGCATGGTAGTGACACGCCATCACTATCGCATGAGTCATGCGATACCGGGACAGCAGCAGCAGCCTACTTACAACAACACTTCTTGCTCTGGATGATAAGCTTGGGCTGAAGATGATGAGTCTAATGATACAGGAGGCAGCACTTGTGCCGAACCATCTCCCGCAATACATACAGTTAAAAGTGATAATGTAAGTTCAGCGGTGCATGATCCTCTCCTAATGTTATTGACATCAAGTGTACTACTAGTGGTCAGATCACCACTGCCACCCAGGAAGGCCTTATGGGAGGACAAACCGGGCCATCGCCAGGGGCCCCACACTCTAGGGACCCCAGTATCGTAGTATGACTTGTATCATCTTTTACCACTTGTGTTATCAAAATCACATCAAGATATTGTCACCGCAATTTCATGGACTGGGCAGTGATGCTGAATTCGAAGATGTTTGACTTGCTTGTAGGTCATCAAGAATAAATCTTCAAAAAGGCTTTGAATGACTCTTCCACACTGCCTAACTACACTAAGTTACCACTGCCTGAGTCCCACCTCATCCCTCAACAATCCTCCCTCACTTCAGAATGTAAATACATAAAAGTCATTTATCAACGTTGTGACCAGTGATGAATATTTCAGGTTAAGACCGTGGCGTCTTACTGAACGTAACGCCCTTCAGGTAGGCAGTGAACATCTCCACTCGTTAATCGACCAGGCCTGGAGAGCTGAGACTCTATGGTTCGTTAGATAAAAGCAGGACTGCACTGATGTGTCTCGAGATGACCAGGGCGTCTGTGAGGATAAACTAGATTAAAGTTTAACTAGATAGGCTGAAGGGTTACTTAAGGCCGACCTGGTGTTAAGAACTGCTATGGTAAGTTCGTAGGGAGAGAGAACAGAAATATTCTCCCTCACTTCACGTGAATTAAGGGAACGTGTCAGCAACCGTCAGCACTGAGGAACGTGGGTAGCTGACAGCGGTCAGCGTTCATTAAGGTTAAGGTCCTGAGCACGACATGACAGCTTCAGGTTGTCATGCAGAGTGGATGAAGGTCACCCGGTGAGGCTAACAGTCAGTTATTTTCTTCGTTTGGTTCATTAATCTTTATCTTTTTTCTCATCATGTCGGCAGGTCAGCAGTGGTCTTATTGTACTGGGAAGTTTGATTACCAGCTCTTCGATCATCTCACCTTGCCCTCAATTTGCAGGTTGTGCTAGAATAGGCAGGTTGAGTGTTGCAGTAGATGAAACAAATGATTATCTCACAGGGTCGATGTGCTTCAAGAATTCATCCAAACCAGCTCGCCAGGTGTGTCTGGGAGTGAGGCGTCGACGTCATGACGTAGCGTTGTGTGTGCTGAAGCAACATTAAACACATCCTTCTTCCGCTGCTCAGGTAGACCAAGCCTTTGGAAGTGGTGTGGAGATGTGCAGAATCTTTCACATGTAAGACTTTGTTGTTAATAACGACAGGAAATTGTTTTTCAGCTTCTGGAAGACTCAGAGGTTGAGGTACACGAGGTGAGGCTGGTATGAAACTCATCTTACTAAATCATTTGGAGGAAATCTACATCAAGAACCTTCCGCCCATAAACAATGTTGGTTTTCAGGTGGAGGATGACTGTGGTGGTGCCGGTAATATGGGGGAATGTCAACTGTGTAAGTTGCGAATAGGGTTGGTGATAGGACGCTGCCTTGTGGGACCCTGCTTGACAGAGAAACTTTGGCTCTCTCTCTCTCTCTCTCTCTCTCTCTCTCTCTCTCTCTCTCTCTCTCTCTCTCTCTCTCTCTCTCTCTCTCTCTCTCTCTCTCTCTCTCTCTCCTTATACCCTTTCAGCACAATTTTGCTTCTTGATCTATTTCTGTTTACTTGTTTACCAATTAATTCCTCCCATTTTCATACCTGATAATTTCCTTCTCCTTATTCCCTTCATTTATCCCTCCACTCAACATGTTAATCTATATCCTTTCCCAATTTCGCCTTAATTCCCTCCCTTGCAGTCCCATACGTTTCCCTTCACCAGCCTGTACTACTTAACTCATTAACGACTTTTCTCTCCCTCTTTCCCCATGATACCTCCGCTTTCCTCTCTCGTCCTACTGCCATCCCTCTCACATCCATCTTCCATCCCTCTCTCATTTCCCATTATCTCCTCTCTTGAGCCTGAATCTCTCCTCCTTCATTCATTTTTTTCATTCTTGTCACCTTCCATCCTCTGCTCATATATCCTCTCCATTCCTCCCCACCTCCTACTCTCCCTGCTGCTGGTAAGAGTGGGTGAGTGGGAGAGTTAAAGTGAGATGTGACACTGTTGCTTTCGTGCAACCTACTACTACTGCTGCTGGTGCTGGTGCTCCTGCTACTTCTGATATTCCTGCTGCTTTTGTTTCTGCTGCTATTGCTGTTCCTACTGCTGCTGTTGTCCTTGAACGTCCAAAATACATGGCAAACTCGAGCTGCCAAGTGTTTAATTACCCAAACTTCCTCGTCACACACCAGCTGAGGCTGTGGGCATCTCTGTCATTCGTGGTTGTTGAAGTCGTGATCATCTGACTCTGTCACAGCTTCAGTTACCTCAGACTTCCAGACTGGATATAACCTGATGCAACCAACATTCCAGATAAGTAAGTGTACCATTGACACGTCCAGCCATATGCCAGGTTATCTGAGGATGTTGTACATCACATCAGGGGAAGTTGTTATCATCATATCAGGGGAGGCTGTCATCATCATATCAGGGAAGGCTGTTATCATCATATCAGGGGAGGCTGTTATCATCATATCAGGGAAGGCTGTTATCATCATATCAGGGAAGGCTGTTATCATCATATCAGGGAAGGCTGTTATCATCATATCAGGGAAGGCTGTTATCATCATATCAGGGGAGGCTGTTATCATCATATCAGGGAGGCTGTTATCATCATATCAGGGAAGGCTGTTATCATCATATCAGGAAGGCTGTTATCTTCATATCAGGGAAGGCTGTTATCATCATATCAGGAAGGCTGTTATCATCATATCAATGAAGGCTGTTATCATCATATCAGGAAGGCTGTTATCTTCATATCAGGGAAGGCTGTTATCATCATATCAGGAAGGCTGTTATCATCATATCAGGGGAGTCTGTAATCATCATATCAGGGGAGGCTGTTATCATCATATCAATGAAGGCTGTTATCATCATATCAGGAAGGCTGTTATCATCATATCAGGGAAGGCTGTTATCATCATATCAGGAAGGCTGTTATCATCATATCAGGGGAGTCTGTAATCATCATATTAGGGGAGGCTGTTATCATCATATCAGGGGAGTCTGTAATCATCATATCAGGGGAGGCTGTTATCATCATATCAGGGGAGTCTGTAATCATCATATCAGGGGAGGCTGTTATCATCATATCAGGAAGGCTGTTATCATCATATCAGGGAGGCTGTTATCATCATATCAGGGAGGCTGTTATCATCATATCAGGAGGCTGTTATCATCATATCGGAGGCTGTTATGTCATATAGGAGGCTGTATATCATATGTTTATCATCCTAAACTCCTACAGCATCCGGACTCAACTCTCATAGACATACCTACGACCTATGACCCTGCCTGGTGGACGTGGCTGACATCCTGAACGCTGCGTAAGTCTAGAGAAAGGGACCTAGGTGCAGGAAAGCAAGGTTGCAAATATTCTACTTAGAAATGAAAATATTTTTCGTAACATTATAAGTTGTGGAAATTTGGTAGATATATGACAACCATAACTTTTGTACTCTCGTAAAGGAGTGAGATATATAATTCAGCGCGGCAATATATATATATAAAAATATATAAAATATATATATATATATAATTATATATATATATATATATATATAATATTTATATATATATATATATATATATATATATATCCAGCTGGAGCGATTAGGGAAACAGAATTCTAGTCCCAGTATTCTGCGTGTCGTAGAACGACTAAAAGTGTGAGGGAGCGGGGGTGGCCTTTCTTATTCTTTCTTTAATTTCCTGCGTACTGAAAGGCCAGGTGAGCAACCGACAAGCAGTTGTCTAAAACAACATACAATATTATGTATATATATATATATATATATTATATATATATATATATATATATATATATATATTATTTATATTTTTTTTTTTTTTGCTTTCAGCTAGTTCCGCAGTTTGCGAGTACGCAAGGAAACTAACGAAAGAGATGGCCCAACCACCCCCCTACTACTATCTTTGATTAATCATAACAGACGTAACGGTATTTACCACTCCTCCATTCACTCTTTCTTATGCCTCTACCATTGTGCAGACACGTATCAAAATTCTTTTTACTACTATTTTCCATCAATCAATTATTTTTCACCACAAATGTTCTACACATATATTCTACGTGTCAAGATTTTTTCACTGAGTTTACATGTCCAAAATTTACAAAATGTCACAGGCACAATATCCACAACTTATTTCAGCTTCAGCGTTGCAAGTGAAGAGTTAATAGGATCGAGATAAGTGGAGGACAATATTGTTCATGAAAAGTGACGTGGATTTAACATCAGTATACAATTATCAAGTCCACGGCTGGACGCATGAATACATTGTTTGGTCCACTGTTCCTGGGTAACATACCACTCGAGTGCTGACAGTTACACACCAGAGGAAGGCGGCCCCTTGGTTGTGCCTCCTCCACCACCCTAATGAGATCATTCCTTCCATGTTATACATCGCCAGTCACATACTGCTTCCCTGCTGTTTGATCGTTCATCTCAATGAGTTACTGAAGAGTGATTGACACCTACATACATAACTTAAGGTTGATTGTTATACTATTTACTCTTAGATTTCTCTTCGTGATACACGTTCCAAACGTATTCAACAAGATCTATCTGGTCCATATTTACGAATAGCCAACACGCTTTTCCAGGAATCACAATACTGCTTCCACTGGCCTGACACTGCTAAGTAGCCCCGAATCGAAAACGTATATGATATGGCCGGTCGCCTATACAACCCACCATCCATAGAAATAAAGACAATCATGGGTTGCCACCGCGGCTTGGCCGAAAGCCTGAACATTTCCACAGTGAGATTGGTACTTTCCTTTCCGATACATACTGAATGAGTGAGATGATAAAATACTTCCGTCTCTAACTAGGAGCCGGCCTCGTCCTCATAACATGTATTAGCTGTAAACTACCAGACAGAACATCTCTACAAGCTTACAGAGCCTTTTACTCCTCTCAGATAACTAAAGTGACTAACATTTCTAGTCAATTATTTATATGTATATTCATGTGCTTTGGCTAAGATGATGATAATAAAGTTATCATAACATTGTCTCAGATCATCCCCCTGCTGATAGGTAAACAACATGAAGTATATCTTTCACAACACAGTTTCACTTCCTCGCTGGGTTTAGATATATCGTATACCATAAACGGTTGACCATGTTGTTGGGATACAGTGATGTTCCCTGAGATCTTGCTTTGATACATCTTAAACTGTTCTAAAATAAGACAAGAAGCGATTAGAATATGTTTAGTTGTTGTTGTTTCTAAATTTTGCATTCACTTAGATATTAAACACAGAGGTGGTTTCTCTCTTTTCTCTCTTCTCTCGTCTCTTCTCTTCTTCTTCTCCTCTCTCTCTTAGACCCCACAACCAATATGCAGTACAATTTCGGCCCCCCTGTGTTTCATTAAGTCTCCTTATACATCCGTAGGGATTTACTGTTATGTCATCTTCGTTCTCCTCCTCTGCATTCCTCCAGTATGGATGTTTGAATATATTTTATTTTTTTACACTTTAATAATTATGTATATATATATATTTTTATATATATATATATATATATCTTTTCTTCTTTCTTTTAAACTATTCGCCATTTCCCGCGTTAGCGAGGTAGCGCTAAGAACAGAGGACTGGGCCTTTTTTGGAATATCCTCAACTGGCCCCCTCTGTTCCTTCTTTTGGAAAATTTAAAAAAAAAAAACGAGAGGGGAGGATTTCCAGCCCCCCGCTCCCTCCCCTTTTAGTCGCCTTCTACGACACGCAGGGAATACGTGGGAAGTATTCTTAATCCCCTATCCCCAGGGATATATATATATATATATATATATATATATATATATATATATATATATATATATATATATATATATATATATATATATATATATATATATATATATATATATATATATATATATTCTACAATACATTGTGCAAAACACGTATTAAAACTTTTTTTTACTACATTTTCCATCAATCAAATTATATTTTCACCACAAATGTTTTAACATTATATTGTGAAACGTGTCAAAGATTTTTTCACTGAGTTTACTGTTTCAAATTGTACAAAAATAGTCCAGGCACAAATAGTCACAAACTATATATGTTCAGCTTCAGCGATGCGAGAGTGAAGAAGGTAAAGGACAGAGAGTAAGATGGAGGAAAGGTAATTTGTGCAGTGAAAATGTAGACGTGAGATAGTAACATCAGTATACAATATAACGTCCACTTGGCTGGACCTTGCATGAATACATTGTTTCGTCCACTGGTTGCCTGGGTACACATACCACCTGAGTCGATGACAAGTTAAAACCCACCAGGAGGAAGGGCGGCGCCCTTGGCTAGTGCCTCCTCCACCACCGTCTGAGAGTGAGGGATCATACCTTCACATGTTATACATCAGCCGTCACATACTGTCTCACCTGCTGCTTTGATCAGTTCATCTTATGAGTCTACTGAAGACGTGATGTACACACTACATACTATAACTTAAGGTTGATGTTAGTAGCTGTTCTATCTTCTTGATGCTTCCCCTGGTAGCAGTGATGACACCGTCCAACGATATTCTACAACAAGATCCTGGATCCTGGTTCCATTATTTACGAATAGCAATATAGCTTTTCCAGGAAATCCCCCAATACTGCTCTCCTGGCCTGAACTACTGCAGGTGAGCCCGCGGGAAAAGTAAGAGCGACAACGTATATAATGAATGGCCAGGTCGGCCGCATACCAACGCGCACCGTCCTCAGAAATAAAGACAATTCTTGGGGTGGCCACCGCGGGCTGTGGGTCCGGAAGCCTGGCAGACATTCTCTCACAGTGAAGTTTGGTCTTTCTTTCCCAGATGACATTTAGTCTGATATGAAGAGGAAGAATGCATAAAATACTTCCTGTCTCTAACTAGGAGCGCGGCTCAGTCTTCTCATGTAACATGCCTTTAGCTGGTAAACTAAACACAAGAACAGAAAACCATCTAACAAAGCAGTTACAGAGGCCTTAGTTGACTCCTCCCATCAGATAACACAAGGAACAAACAGATATCTAAGTCACATTATTCCTTAATGTATATTCATGGACATTTGGCTCAAGATGATGATAAATAAAAGTTATCATAAACACTTGGTCTCAGACGCTCATCCAACACCTCCTGACCTCTGGACTCTTCAAACAACATTACCAGAAGTTAATATCTATTTCACAACACAAGTTTTCACTTCCTCTCATAGGTTAAGGAATATTATTCAGATAATAACCCATAACCGTTGTCACCATTTGCTGTTGTGGATACAGTGATGTTCCCTGGAGGAATCTTGAGCTTTCTGATACATCTGCCAAACATAGGAAATATCTTATCAAATAAAGACATCAGATTGCACGACTTACGACCATATGTTTAGTGTGTTGTTGTATCTCTAAATTTTGTGAATTACTGATAAACCAACTGAAGGTATCTCTCTCTCTCTCTCTCTCTCTCTCTCTCTCTCTCTCTCTCTCTCTCTCTCTCTCTCTCTCTCTCTCTCTCTCTCTCTCTCTCTCTCTCTAGACCCCACATCCAATATGCAGTACAATTTGGGCCCCCACCTGTGGTTGTCATTAAAGGATCTTCATCTATATTGACATCTTTTCCTGTACGTGTTTTCATCTTTTTGTTCATCTTCGTTCTCCTTCCTTCCTGCACTTCCTTTGTTCTCAGTTACTGGATGTTTGAACATATATTTCTAATTTTTCTTACACTCTTAATAATTCATGTATTAGATGTAAATATAGGTATGAACAAGGCCTTGGGTGTGTTTGAACCCGCAGTCACTTCCCTATCTGCAGATGAGAGAGAGAGAGAGAGAGAGAGAGAGAGAGAGAGAGAGAGAGAGAGAGAGAGAGAGAGAGAGAGGCAAACATCAACAAGAATGATACATTACTCTGTCTGCAAGAGATATATAAGATCAGAGAGAGCAAACGTAGCAGTAGATATAGAACAGGATGATACTGATGATAGTAATGATAACAATGGTACTGTTTCATTAATCACACAGATGAATATAAGTGTCAGGATCAAGAACTTCCAACATAGTACTACGAACAATCACACAAAACACAGGAAAAAGGTAGAATAATGATAACGTATCTAAGAACAGAAAACGAGACAAAGGCGAGGGGCACTGAACTGGAATCTGAATTGGCGGGAAAGATCGATATGGCTGAAATATGCGAGACAGGAAGCTGGTTATCTTATGGATACGAGGCTCTCAGACGCACCTGCCACCCTGCAGTTGTGGATGGGGAGGGAGAGGGACGTTAGGAAGGGAAGAAGGGGAGAGGCGGGAGGGAGAGGGAGGGAAAGAGATAGAGAGGATGAGGCAGTGTTGGTACAGTTGAGGCAGCGGGAACAGAGAGTCACCAGAGGAACCTGTCAGTGATGGCAGGCAGGACGCTGTGACAAATGAGGCGGAAGTTTTGACGAGAGGGAAGGAGGAAGCTGGACAGTCGGACAGATACAGACAGGCGACGGGGGAGGGAGAAGGTTGGGAGGTATGAAGGACAGACGCCAGAGGAAGAGGAATATACGACAAGGGAGGAGAGGCAACTGGGAGAGAAACAGACGATTTTTGTAGTAAATGAAATAGAATATAAAAACGGGAAGAAGAATGTGTACTACAGATAAAGAATAGAGAACATGACACTAACATTTATCAAAGATTATGCGACTAGCTAGAAATGATTCTGTAATGTAAAAAAATGGATAAGCAAGTTATACTTTCACTGCAAAGTGATGATTAGATCACTTTGTGAGAAACGAAGATAAACTGAGATAAATATCAAGTGAACCAGTAAATATATGAAAAGTATACATACATCACAGGTAATGTTTAGAATTATCAGAGAACACAAACAAATTAACGACTTGAGAAACGAGATGTGATCAAAACAAAACACATCCCAGGTGACACTGAGCTGAATAGGAGCCACCAGTGAAACCGTGCAGACAACCAGATCTGTACTCCATCATCTTTGCATAAGTCCAGCAACGCAACGTACATTAATGATCTATGAATAGATAATGATGACAATAATGAATTATTCTTACCATATGAATATAGTTGTCCCCAGTTTTCTACCATTTTCGACTGACGAGCCACACCAGTCACCACACATATCTCCTCCCAACACTGCCAACCACATCCTCTACCCACTGTCACTCACCACCACAGACACTACACCCACCTACCCTTGTACCACATACACACCACGTGATATTTACTCTTTAAGGAATAAAAAGGAAAGAAGAGATGGATAAAGGAATACAAAGGTATGCAATTAGCAACTGACCATTGGATACTTTCCAAGTTGTTTGTGACGTTAGAAGATCTCAGGACCATAGAGCTTAGTTTGAGGAGTCTAGTGAGGCAGAGAGGTGGCTTAATGAGAAATATTTGTTACTTTTATAACTACGTGGGGAAAACATATGTCAGTCGTGGACTTGAAGGGAAAACATATACATTATGTTTATCTCTACTGCTCCTATCGTTCTGTAGGTGAATATTTTACATTGAAAAAAAGGAAACGGCCTGTCTTGGAACGTCTGAAAATGAATTTGTATCCATTGTATCCATTGTTAGAGCCTTTGATATTTTTCCATTCGTGTATCAAATCATCTGTCATCCCTCTCATCTTGAGGCTAGATAAGTTAAGGTCCCGTAGATGGCTCTTGTAGGATCGTTTAGATTCCTAGAATGATCTTAGCAGCTCGCTGCTGTAATCTTTCTCTTCTCTCGACGTATTATTTTCAAATACGTGAGCAACACTGAGCACAGCATCTACGGTGGGGAAGCATCAGTGAATAAGTGAGGATTAGTTACCTGGAGTTGAATTCGAATGCCCTACATATGAAGCTTAAGGTTTTGTTCATTTTTTTGGTTGCCTTTACACACTGCTCACATGGATCTATGTCTTCGGAGATTATAACACGTAAGAGTTTTTCCTTTTACCTGATGTATCTCAGAGGAGCTGAAGTAGCTCGTCTTTTCGTTTATTCTGCTGAAGTGCATTGTGTCATACGTGGATTTTGGTATCTTATAGCACTGCCCATTGTTAAAGTCACAAATATATCAGAAACAGAATTGGTGCAGACTAATTCCTGTGGCACACCACTTGTTACCCCTAACCATTCTGAGGCTTGACTGTTAAACATTCTTCTCTCCATATGGACAACTAATTTTCTAACCACCGAGTTACAACTCCATCTATATCATTGAACTCAACGTTTGCAAGTAATCTTTGATACGACACTTTATCTAATACTTTAAAAATCTAAGTAAATGACGTCATCAGATATACCTTTCATCATACATTTGATCACATCATAAAACAAATGATGCAGATTGGTCAGATATAAACGACTGCATGAACAACCATCCTGCAAATGGTGAGTTAAACGGTGATCCTCTAAACGACTTACATATATTCTTGTGTTAAAAGATGGATTGCGTAAATTTTCCTAACCATAGAAGTCAAGCTGAATTGGCGATAAAACATCACAACAACATCCACCACCACTTACAATCCATCACTTACACTTAAAACAATCATCACCTACTGTCGCTTCTTATGAGTGCCAAGTATAAGTGCTATACAGCAGCCACCACTTACATCTATACCAGCTACCACCAACCCTCACCACCTCTTACAACCATCACCAACAATATTGACCACCATCTGTACCCACTTGTGTGAACCTAATCTCGTCTCCATCTTTATTGAGCTACATGGGACACTTGCCTCATTAATCTCAAGTACTTCTAGAATCCGTGGCAGGTCAGAGGGAGTTGGAGAGCCAGTGGAAAGGTCGTTAAGGTCACTTTTCCCAGAACCAACAGAAGTGGCTCGACGGAAGTGAGGCAGAGAAGGAGGAGAGAGGAGTTAGGGAGAGTGTAGGAGAGGGAGAGGTAATGCAATGGGGAAAAAGTTGGTAAGGAAGAGAAGATTGATGAGGACGTGTGGGTGGTAAAGAAAGAGTATGAAAGAGGGAATGTCACATTACTAGAGAGAGAGAGAGAGAGAGAGAGAGAGAGAGAGAGAGAGAGAGAGAGAGAGAGAGAGAGAGAGAGAGAGAGAGAGAGAGAGAGAGAGAGAGAGAGAGACTTTGAGCCAAACACAAGAACATCCAGGTAAACAGAGAAAGGTACAACACACACACACACACACACACACACACACACACACACACACACACACACACACACACACACAAGACACTTGAGCCAGGGACCATAACCATGCCTCAGTATACTGCTGTGGTGTAGTAGTCTCCTCCCGAGGTCGGCCTCACTCAGCGCCACAGGTGTCGTCCTCTACAGCCGCCATGAGGGTAAATCTAGCGACTCGTGCAGATGCCAGACTTATCTGTAGGTAACTGTACTCAACAACACCAACCACTATTCACCACCTGGACATTATCTGTGATACAGTCCAGTGCTAAACAAAGCCAACCTGAAGTAATATGTAGCAGGCATTAAGTAGTGGGTCGCCTCCAGCCTGGTCAGGTGGGAGGCACATGCTGAAGGTGGGCAGTGGTTGGTCCTTACTAGGGATGAGCGGGTGTTCATCTGGAGTCAGTGGGAAGATCAGCCAATGCTCATCCACGAATATTGTTTTTACTGGAATAGGAATGTGATTACTGAAGATAACTATTGTGATTTTAATACTTATGATCCAAGTGATTAGCAAATGTTGGTGGCAGATTAAAATTCATTGCCATATGTTGGGAGAATATTCTTCGCGAAGTGTACTGAGATAAGAATAGTCAACATGGCGCCAAGTGAACACCGCTCTGAGATATGATTCCAGCTACACACAAGCTTGCTGCCTGGCTCCCCAGACGTCAGTAAAGTGCACCACCCACTGTCTTCCCTCCCACCACCCACACTCTGCCCTGCTGGATACCAACCCGTCTATGTTGTCTGTTTCTTTACATTTACCGTCAGGAAAACTTTTTCCCGTTACACTTTCCTCTTCAGTCGCTCCGTCTTCATCCATCTCCATCCATCATATGAGAGAGAGAGAGAGAGAGAGAGAGAGAGAGAGAGAGAGAGAGAGAGAGAGAGAGAGAGAGAGAGAGAGAGAGAGAGAGAGAGAGAGAGAGAGAGAGAGAGAGAGAGAGAGAGAGAGAGAGATTTGCCTCTGATCTCTATGCCTTACCATTAGAGGAAAACTCTTTTTCTCTACTACCACTGTGAGAAAGAGCAAAGTGAAAGAGGAAAATGTGACGCTCTTCCTTCGCCTGAGCCATCATTATAGGAAGGAATCCTCACTTTCCATCACCCTGGAGGATCCTCACTTCCCGTCATCATTTTTGGATCTTAGGTTTCCCTTATCTGAAGATACTATTAAAGTAATTCATTCTATGCGTCGTAAAGTTAACCATTAAGAAAGAGGAGACTATATGTTAAACTTAAATCTATCCATTCGAAGACATCTCTGTATATTTTTTGTGGATGGATCATCTGTTTAAGCCATTCCCTGTTCACTTCCTCTTAGTTGAAAGATGTTTAGGGGAGGAGTAGAATATCATGAATCACTATCAGTAAAATCCTAACCATTCTCATCCTCTTTAACGATAGGGAGTTCATAAGTAAACATCACCTGCAGCTTGTGGGTGGTAAAAATGATCAATTTCGCCATACTCATGAATGAGTTGGCAAACGAATGGACTTATAGACTGGTAGGTAGACGACATCCGTGTCCCTGCAGGTATATACATGGAAACTCCATCTTACACAAGAAAGAAGACCATATTCATAGACGTTTACGGTCTGATTCCTCTGAGCTGGTGCTCCTTCATTCTCTTCGTCGACTTCGATACTATAGCACGTGTCTCTGAGGCTGATATGCTTGGGTCACAAACACAACTGAGTAGCTCAACGCTGATCAGCAGCTGTTGTTTCCCAGCGGCTTTCTCGCCTGGTCTCTACATCTGTCAGCTAATGGCGGCTGTAGTAAACTCACAGGGATGGTGCAGCGCAGTAGTAAATTTATTCATTCTTTGTACGATGTTCCAGCCGACTGACATCTCTAAATTCCGCCCCTGATCCTGCCTTTCTCAGTCTCTCGCAAATCAACAGATTCGTCAGAAATCTTTCCTGTGATATCATGATTTACAAGGGTATATAAGATGAAGAGTATATTAGATGAAGAGTGAATTATGAATGTGGAGAACATTGAGCATTCGGAGAGTATAGGAGAGAAGAACGGCTTCATCCAGCTTTAGCTGAACGTTAACAGTTCCCTCTGGTATGGTATTAACACATTTCCCTGACTTAACTAACCTCTCTATACTCGGTGAGACAACTGGCATTTCTACGTATATGTTAGTAGTTAAAAGTGTTTAAATGAGAAATTCATAGTATGTGTCAAGGCTTCGCTAATCTACCGTGTTATCAAATAGATTATTTTGTACGTATAATACCAGAGCATGTCATTATCGGTGTGTGTCATTATCGTCATGTTATCAGCTAGTGGGTATAAGTCTCTGAGCCTCATGGGTTCACTTGACACCGGTGGGTCTGGGCCGCTGTGTCTTGTGGTGATGAGTATAAGCCTCTCTGCTTCATGGACCTACTTGACAGTGATGGGTTAAGAGTGACCGTCAACACTGTCAGTGTCTTGTACATTAAGAATATGTGGGTTATATATTTGAGCCCGAGGTGTTCATGTTGACACACACACACACACACACACACACACACACACACACACACACACTGTCGCACCTTCCGCACAGCGCCTCGTCCCCCACCCTGACTCACTAATCTTCCCTCTACCAGCCCGCCTCCCTAACTCTTTACCCGCCACTCTCTCACCTCAACTGTCGATCCATATCTCCCTCACCTCTACTGAGCATCTTACATCACCTTTACTCTTATCATGCGACCCAAACCCCCTAATCCCTATAGTAAGACCCACACTTCCTCATCCCTACCAAACTACCACACTTCCTCATCCCTACCGTGCGACTTATACTCCCTTACCCCCATCGTGCGACCCACGCTCCCTCATCCCTGTCGCACGACCACACCCTCCCATCCCATCGTACGACTCACGTTCCCTCATCCCTATCGTAAGACCCACACTCACTCATCCCTTTTACTCGACCAACCCTCCCTTACCTCTAATACACGACTCACATCCCTACTATAAGACCCACGTCACCCTCATCCCTACTTTAACTTAGACCCACGTCATCCTCACCTCTTCAATAGATCCACGGCACCCTCATCCTCACCATAAGACCCACATCAGCTCATCACCACTATAAAACCCACGTCACCCTCATCCCTACTTTAACTTAGACCCACGTCATCCTCACACCTTCTATATGACCCACTGCATCCTCATCCTCACTATAAGACCCACGTCACCTCATCACCATGAAAAGACCCACGTCACCCTCACCTCTACTATAAGACCCACGTTACCTCACCCCTACTATAAGACCCACGTCACCTCACCCCTACTATAAGACCCACGTCACCCCTCACTCCTACAACAACTTATGTAACTCAACCTTTCCACCTCTTCTCTGTCCTGATCAGTCTACTGATAAAACCGTTCATTTTGGCACCTTGTTATCCTCTAACTCAGCGTTGGATGATTCAGACTTTAATCCTCCGCGTCCATCTCCTGCCACTCAACCTATACCATCTCCTATCTTCTCGTCTTGCAGGGTCTTCCAGGTACGCTACTTGCATTCAGGTGGATGACGCTCAGACGGCAAACCTCCTCACGTTCTAAGGGAGTGTGTGTGCCTCTGAGCCAGTACCAATTCTTGCTTGCCGATTTCGCCTCTGCTTAAAAACCCAGACTTTCCCTTCCGCTTGGAAGCACGCCTGGGTGCAACCCATCCCTGAGTAAGGAGACCGCTCTAGTCCCCCTCCAGCTATCGTCCCAGTGATCTCACTTTTGCTATCGCCTCAGTCTTTGAATGTCTCCTAAACTCTCACTTTCTCAAACTCTTATATTCTATTCCCTTTATTCAGGTAACCAGTACGGATTTCGCAGTGCTGGATCTACTATTGATCTTCTGTCCCATGTGACGTGCCTCTGGTCTTCTTCTGTCAGGGATTTTGGTGAAACTTTTATCGTAGCGCTTGAAATCTCCAAAGTATATGACAGGGTATTGCCATAAATCTTTGCCATCCAAACTCCCTTCCTGTTCTCTCTGTTCTCTAATGTATAGTTTTCTCTCTACCCGTTTCATCGCCGTAGTCGTACATAAGGCGACTTCCCACTCTTATTCTATCAGTAGTGGTGTTCCTCAGGGTTCTGTTTCATCGCCTACTCTCTTTCTTCTCTCAATATATGATCTTCTCTCTTCTACTTCTAACTACATTCACTCTTATGCTGGTGTCACTTTACATACTTCAACTCTCTTTTCCTCCCTCCTCCTATTAATACTCTCTCTCTCTCTCTCTCTCTCTCTCTCTCTCTCTCTCTCTCTCTCTCTCTCTCTCTCTCTCTCTCTCTCTCTCTCTCTCTCGTATTGATCATATTTCCTCACTCAGGTCGGATCTGCGCAGCATTTTGGAGTCAGGAGGAAGTAACCTTGAATAATCTAATTGTGAGAAAACACAATTCCTCCTCATATCTCTTTCTAAGAATTATTTGTTTCCCTCTACCCGTTTTCAAAACAAGTCAACCCTGTAATAACATAGAAATGCTGTAACCATATCCTCTACTCACTCCTGGAAATCCCACATAAGCAACATCACAATGTCTGTTTCTCAAAACCTGACATGTTGTACAGGTGCCGTATGTATGTTTCTTGTGAGCAGCTGTGTCATATATACAGTTGTTTTATTCGCCCAAGTATATAATGCTGTTCACACATCTGGGATGGTTCATCCTCTAACTCTCTACTACTAGAGTGGAATCAAAAGCTTACAAAGTCTCGCCCTCGGTTAGTTCTCGGATCACATTTGTTCAAACAAAGAAAATTACTTATTCTATTTTCCTTGGGAAGACAAATAGGATTTCTCCGGTCATGTTTCCATCTCTGCTAGGGTGCATATCCTCTCTTCCTCCAATAATGTCTCTTTTTTCAATCAGTGTTTATTCATCCTTATTCTGAAACTATATATAGGCAAGATACTTGACATATCAGAACCAAAAAAAGCTCCCCCTTTACTGACTCACATTAAGTATATATTTCCGCCCAGAATCATTATAAATACATTATGGTTGAGGCGACGTGTTCCTCTATCTAAAATAAATTTAACACCTTTATTCTTTTTTCACTAAAAGGTGTTTCTAGATTTAGCAAAAATATTTATTACATCTTCTGTCGAGCCACCTTTACATTGCTTTAATCGAACATCTCCTCACCCTTGCAAGCTGTTCAAGTATTTCAGGTGACCTGCTCTCACCAGGACAGAGATGTAAGATGTTTCATCATATCATCTCCTCAATCTGGAATCGTTCATCTGACCAGTGGGTCATGTCCTCCCTCTCTGGTCTACCTACTGTGGGTGACTTTCCCATTATCCCTGAAGAGGAGTTGGAACAAACACGAAAGAATGGAGTATCTTGTTCATCTTTCCTGCCAGATGTAAGAATATATATATTCTTCTATGTTGAGGGAATTGGCTGTGGCTACTTCGATGATATTATGATAGATGTTATTCTTATTTACATTATACCACAATGTATGTGACTGGAAACCTGCAGTTTCTTACCAAAGTCCAACATGTTAAAGGATATACAAGAAGAACTGCCATCACACTATCTCCGGATCCTCTACCACATTCTACCCCGACGTCTAGATCTGGCGCACCTTTATCTTGCTGGACGTTACATTTAGTTTGCTGCATAATACAACACTATGACTTTCTTTTTCTGATGATTAATATTTTCATGATCTAATGTACTAAAAACTGCATAATAAAACTCCGTAATGAGTATTTAGTTGATCAGATAGATAGATAGACATATGAATTCATAGATAGACTAAAATATAAACATACTGATAGATAATATCAAATGTAACACTATCGTAACCATAATGTTTAAATCAAGAGGAAGAAAATACAAACTGATCACAAAAGACAAACGAATTACAATTAATATCATTTGTCCAAAACTGAAGTTCAGGTTGGGCACAATGGGTGAAATATGAAGACATTAAAGATCACATTAATAAATAACCAGTATCATAACCTGCCCAGAAATACCACGCACCGAGTTACATTTAAATTCTACTTTATTAGGATATAGTTTACATGTGATGATCTGTTGTGAATAACACAAAATATTCTGTGTACATAGAGAAGTCTTTGTCTTCAAAGATCCCATGATTGCTGGAATGTGCAAATTGTTGGAGAAAAAGCAATAGCAGTACATTATGTGGGGAACAACTGGGGGGAATTATAGGATAATCTCAGTAATGTCAAGTAAACCATGAGTCATGTCCACTAAACACAAAATTAAGATGTTCAATCACATTTCTTTTCCCTCTCATATAATGAGAGGCGTGCATATAGAAAACGAGGTGTGCACAGGAAATGAATGTTTTGTCAGTTTTGCCATATTTCTCCACAGTCCAGCTCATGTGTGGGTTAAACAAGATAGTGTGGAGCAAAAACATTCCAGCTTTAATGCATCAGCAGCCATTCCACTGTCAGCAGACCCAGTTTGTTACCTTTTAATCCACAACTTGAATTCATGTTTATAATTGCTTGCTCTTGCCTGAGACCAGAAAAAAGATAAAGAAATGCGGAAAACAACTCTGTTCATTCAAATTGCTCTGACCTCAGGGCCTCTCTGACCTCAGGGTCCCAGAAGCAAAATTGTGAGAGAAAATGAAATGTTGTTGATGAGGGTAAATGTGTGGCTGGTGTATATCAAAATTGTCTCGGGGTCAGACGAGAGAACACACTCTGTTGTCTCAGTCTCGAGTTCAAGCCAACAGGAGTAATTCCTTCTCGAGTATCACAAGCTCAAGTTGGGATTTATTACATTAGATTATTGACTTTATCAAGATGTTTTGTTATGATACTGGGTTGAATCCTGCCACCAACACATTTCTTACTGTTTGTTTCATGTGAAAATCTCAGTGTTGACTAGTAATGTGCTAATCCCTTCAAAGCATAGTTGGGTAGATCCATGATGACGTCAGTAACTGGGAGGCAAGTTGTTATAGTTAGTCTTCCATGACGTAAGACCTCGACCATCCATCACAAATGTGTACACCTGACAATGATATGAGAGAGAGAGAGAGAGAGAGAGAGAGAGAGAGAGAGAGAGAGAGAGAGAGAGAGAGAGAGAGAGAGAGAGAGAGAGAGAGAGATGTATATTCCAGGGTTTAATGGTTTATGATCAACTAGACAGTCATCACGCCGCCCTTCCATGCACGTCCAATATAGGCAGTAAATATTGTCCAGTGGTGCGGGTGGTCGCCAGCCAGCAACCGAAAACTCGTAGTTCCAGGAGGGAACTTTATGATGCTGTTTAGGTCACATCTCTAGCGCCAGATTCCCGTCAGTTGGTTTACTATGTACACAACTGATTTAAGATGATAATGATAATGAACATTGAAAAGAAGCAGTTATGTCATATTTCTACAGGTCATCCTGAACAACACACAAGAAGAGTTTGACTTGGAATCATTGTCAATGACCAGAAATTGCTAATGATGGGATATTACTAATGGCTTATTACAGAGTTACAAGAAAATTGATAGGAAATTAGCATGCAGTTATCTGAAAACTGGATACACGTATTGCCTATGACCTCGAACAACCAGATGGGTCAACCGTGTGCTGTATGTAGTGGCCTTTAACACAGCATGACAGTACATAATCTCATACCTCTTCATAACACTGTCCCAAGTAGCACATTCCTTGCTAACACACTCCTTGGCAGTACACTCCTTGGTAGTACACTCCTTGCTAGCACACTCCTTGGCAGTACACTCCTTGGCAGTACACTCCTTGCTAGTACACTCCTTGGCAGTACACTCCTTGGTAGTACACTCCTTGCTAGCACACTCCTTGGCAGTACACTCCTTGGCAGTACACTCCTTGCTAGCACACTCCTTGGCAGTACACTCCTTGGCAGTACACTCCTTGCTAGCACACTCCTTGGCAGTACACTCCTTGGCAGTACACTCCTTGCTAGTACACTCCTTGGCAGTACACTCCTTGGTAGTACACTCCTTGGCAGTACACTCCTTGGTAGCACACTCCTTGGCAGTACACTCCTTGCTAGCACACTCCTTGGCAGTACACTCCTTGGCAGTACACTCCTTGGTAGTACACTCCTTGGCAGTACACTCCTTGCTAGTACACTCCTTGGCAGTACACTCCTTGCTAGTACACTCCTTGGCAGTACACTCCTTGCTAGCACACTCCTTGGCAGTACACTCCTTGGTAGCACACTCCTTGGCAGTACACTCCTTGGTAGTACACTCCTTGGCAGTACACTCCTTGCTAGCACACTCCTTGGCAGTACACTCCTTGGCAGTACACTCCTTGCTAGCACACTCCTTGGCAGTACACTCCTTGGCAGTACACTCCTTGCTAGCACACTCCTTGGCAGTACACTCCTTGCTAGCACACTCCTTGGCAGTACACTCCTTGGCAGTACACTCCTTGCTAGCACACTCCTTGGCAGTACACTCCTTGCTAGCACACTCCTTGGCAGTACACTCCTTGGTAGTACACTCCTTGGCAGTACACTCCTTGCTAGCACACTCCTTGGCAGTACACTCCTTGCTAGCACACTCCTTGGCAGTACACTCCTTGGCAGTACACTCCTTGCTAGCACACTCCTTGGCAGTACACTCCTTGCTAGTACACTCCTTGGCAGTACACTCCTTGCTAGCACACTCCTTGGCAGTACACTCCTTGCTAGCACACTCCTTGGCAGTACACTCCTTGGCAGTACACTCCTGGCAGTACACTCCTTGCTAGCACACTCCTTGGCAGTACACTCCTTGCTAGCACACTCCTTGGCAGTACACTCCTTGCTAGTACACTCCTTGGCAGTACACTCCTTGGCAGTACACTCCTTGGCAGTACACTCCTTGGCAGTACACTCCTTGGCAGTACACTCCTTGGTAGTACACTCCTTGGCAGTACACTCCTTGCTAGTACACTCCTTGGCAGTACACTCCTTGCTAGCACACTCCTTGGCAGTACACTCCTTGCTAGCACACTCCTTGGCAGTACACTCCTTGCTAGTACACTCCTTGGCAGTACACTCCTTGGCAGTACACTCCTTGCTAGCACACTCCTTGGCAGTACACTCCTTGCTAGCACACTCCTTGGCAGTACACTCCTTGCTAGTACACTCCTTGGCAGTACACTCCTTGGCAGTACACTCCTTGGTAGTACACTCCTTGCTAGCACACTCCTTGGCAGTACACTCCTTGGTAGTACACTCCTTGCTAGCACACTCCTTGGCAGTACACTCCTTGGCAGTACACTCCTTGGTAGTACACTCCTTGCTAGCACACTCCTTGGCAGTACACTCCTTGCTAGTACACTCCTTGGCAGTACACTCCTTGGTAGTACACTCCTTGCTAGCACACTCCTTGGCAGTACACTCCTGGCAGTACACTCCTTGGTAGTACACTCCTTGGCAGTACACTCCTTGCTAGCACACTCCTTGGCAGTACACTCCTTGGCAGTACACTCCTGGCAGTACACTCCTTGCTAGTACACTCCTTGGCAGTACACTCCTTGGCAGTACACTCCTTGCTAGCACACTCCTTGGCAGTACACTCCTTGGCAGTACACTCCTTGCTAGCACACTCCTTGGCAGTACACTCCTTGGCAGTACACTCCTTGCTAGTACACTCCTTGGCAGTACACTCCTTGCTAGTACACTCCTTGGCAGTACACTCCTTGGCAGTACACTCCTTGCTAGCACACTCCTTGGCAGTACACTCCTTGCTAGCACACTCCTTGGCAGTACACTCCTTGCTAGCACACTCCTTGGCAGTACACTCCTTGGTAGTACACTCCTTGGCAGTACACTCCTTGCTAGTACACTCCTTGGCAGTACACTCCTGGCAGTACACTCCTTGCTAGTACACTCCTTGGCAGTACACTCCTTGCTAGCACACTCCTTGGCAGTACACTCCTTGCTAGCACACTCCTTGGCAGTACACTCCTTGGTAGTACACTCCTTGGCAGTACACTCCTTGCTAGTACACTCCTTGGCAGTACACTCCTTGCTAGTACACTCCTTGGCAGTACACTCCTTGGCAGTACACTCCTTGGCAGTACACTCCTTGCTAGCACACTCCTTGGCAGTACACTCCTTGCTAGCACACTCCTTGGCAGTACACTCCTTGGCAGTACACTCCTTGCTAGTACACTCCTTGGCAGTACACTCCTTGCTAGCACACTCCTTGGCAGTACACTCCTTGGCAGTACACTCCTTGCTAGCACACTCCTTGGCAGTACACTCCTTGCTAGCACACTCCTTGGCAGTACACTCCTTGCTAGTACACTCCTTGGCAGTACACTCCTTGGCAGTACACTCCTTGGTAGTACACTCCTTGGCAGTACACTCCTTGCTAGTACACTCCTTGGCAGTACACTCCTTGGCAGTACACTCCTTGGTAGTACACTCCTTGGCAGTACACTCCTTGGTAGTACACTCCTTGCTAGTACACTCCTTGGCAGTACACTCCTGGCAGTACACTCCTTGGCAGTACACTCCTTGGCAGTACACTCCTTGGTAGTACACTCCTTGGCAGTACACTCCTTGCTAGTACACTCCTTGGCAGTACACTCCTTGGTAGCACACTCCTTGGCAGTACACTCCTTGGCAGTACACTCCTTGGCAGTACACTCCTTGGCAGTACACTCCTTGGTAGCACACTCCTTGGCAGTACACTCCTTGGCAGTACACTCCTTGGTAGTACACTCCTTGGCAGTACACTCCTTGGTAGTACACTCCTTGGCAGTACACTCCTTGGCAGTACACTCCTTGGCAGTACACTCCTTGGTAGTACACTCCTTGGCAGTACACTCCTTGCTAGCACACTCCTTGGCAGTACACTCCTTGGCAGTACACTCCTTGGTAGTACACTCCTTGGCAGTACACTCCTTGGCAGTACACTCCTTGCTAGCACACTCCTTGGCAGTACACTCCTTGGTAGTACACTCCTTGGCAGTACACTCCTTGGTAGTACACTCCTTGGCAGTACACTCCTTGGTAGTACACTCCTTGGCAGTACACTCCTTGGTAAACCACCCCTTGGAATACACTCCTTTTAAAAAAATTTGGGAGTACATTTTTAACTCCGGAGAACCCGGGTTCACTCCTTGGTAAATCATCCTTGGGGTTCATCCTTTGGGGTCATCCTTTTCGAATCCAAAAACACCCTTTGGGAGGGCCTCCCAACACTCCTTCATTAACCCGGAGGAATTTTTATCAATCCTTCAAAAATTTTGGAGGAACACTCCTTGGCTACACCCAAAAAACTCCTTCAACACCCCCTTGGAATACATCCTTGGAAACAATTCCGGGGGTAAGGCCCGAACCCCCCTTTAAATCCCTTTATCCCCCAGTAACTTTCCCACCCTTGGTTGTTAAAAAACCCGGGAACTCCGGAACCCCTTTGGGGTCATTTTTATAACTTTGGCCCTTTCATCCTTTCGGGCCCCCGGCAGCCCCCTTTCCCCACACCCGGAGACAATTTTGGATACCTCAGGTAAACCCCCCTCTTGAAAAGGCACGGGAACATGGCCCCCTTTTCCAAAATCATACCTAAACAAGAACAGGACCCCCCCCTGTTTGGGCCAAGGAAATTCCCCTTCCCGGACCATGACCCCACTGTCCCCCACAGGAACAGGCACCCCCCCCGTCTTAAATGGAAAATTGGCAGAACAAAGTCCCTCCAGCCACTCATGCCTCCCCTTTGGAAACAATTTTCTTCCACACGGAATTGGGGTTCCCCCTTTTTTATACCCCCAGCAAAACGAGAGATAAACCCCCCTTAAATTAAATTGGGAAAAAGTTGTTTAAAACAACAGGGGCCACTGTAAAGGAGGTCGGTCCCCCCTTTCTTAAAGGAAAGAGCAACAGCCCCTTTAACCCATGACCGTCCAGCTGTACACACGAGAGTCAGGGGACCCCATCCTCCCCTTTTTCTTGACCACACTGGCACATTGAGCAGCAACATGTCCCTGCTTTATGCTACATCATGACCGTCCAGCTGTACACACGAGAGATCAGGCACCCCATCCTCCCCTGTCTTGACCACACTGGCACATTGAGCAGCAACATGTCCCTGCTTTATGCTACATCATGACCGTCCAGCTGTACACACGAGAGATCAGGCACCCCATCCTCCCCTGTCTTGACCACACTGGCACATTGAGCAGCAACATGTCCCTGCTTTATGCTACATCATGACCGTCCAGCTGTACACACGAGAGATCAGGCACCCCATCCTCCCCTGTCTTGACCACACTGGCACATTGAGCAGCAACATGTCCCTGCTTTATGCTACAGAAACAAACTACAGACCCTTTGTCCAAGGCTATGGGTTTATCAGATGGCCAACAGTTACACGTATATTGTTGTCCTACAAGTTCAAGTGGTGTCATTGTCCTTGACTAAGGGTCTGGATGACAAGAGGATCTTTATCTTCTTGTTCTGTCTGGTTTAATTAATAGAACAATGACATTTATTGCGAGGGTCTGAAGGGCGGTTGTCGAAACTATAAACAGTCCTTAGTTACGTCATATTACCAGACCTGAGACACATAAATTGCAAGCAATACAACTATGAGTCAACAGTGTGGATCATAACCCTGAGACAGCCGCAGGTCACGACGTCTTGTACATGTAATACGACAATTTCATCATTATTTCATTGTGTTTGCTCCACAGAGTCACTTGCGCAGTTACATCTTTTACGATGTGATAATATCAATACAAGTGCCTCTTCCTTGTTATAATATGTTTAATTTGTCACCTGGGAAAAGAGAGACATTTTTCTTTCTCATGTATATCTTTATTCAACTTTTATGAAGACTGGTGCACAGGGAAGTGCTTTTAACTAGATATCCTTTGCTCTGATATTTGCCAAACATTCTTCAGACTGTCTTTATTTCTAAATCCACACAAAAACACTCAGGTTCTAATGATCTGTGTACATGAAGATGCTGCAAGTTATAGACACCACTTCACAGCTCATGTAAGGGTAAGTCTATCTCTTGCACTTAAGGTCAACCTTCAGAGAAGTCAGGCACTCAAATATCTGACTATCTGTTAAATATCTTGACGACAACGGTACGATCCTTGAACACGATGGTATGATCCTTGAGCACGACGGTCCGATCTTTAAACACGACGATCCTTGAGCAAAATGGTACGACCCTTGGGTATGATGACGGATATCAGACCTGAACCCTTAAGGGTTAAGTCAAAGGCCATGTTATCATACCCCAGAATGGTACCGTCGCGCTGAAGGGTCTGATCGTCGTGGTCGAAAGAGAGTCATCAAGTAAGCAACACTCAGATCACACGACTTTAAGTGGGTGTGAACTTTCAAGGATTGCCTCTCACACACAGCGTTTGTACTGACCTGTTAACAGGAAGATGACTAGAGCTGGTCTGTAAAACTTGTCTGGTGTGATCGAGTGTGATCTGCTTTACATACCTTGGTCTGTACCATCTGTCACTCGATGACGTACTGATATTAAACTGGTCATTCATTAAACACAAGATGAGAGAGGTTAATGGCGACAGAGAACAGAAGATACGGAGCCGTAGATGGAAGAGTGAGATGAGGAACATCGTTATTGATGTGTATGTGAAGTTATGCAGAGATGTGTTCTTGATGAAGGCTTTACATGGTCCACGCTCCTGCATGATGGGAAACGGCGTATTAGATACAGCCTGATAAACACTCCGCTGCTGGGGTCAGGAAAACAAAAGTCGTTCATTATTTTTCCATTTTCTTTAATTCACTCAACATATCTTTTAGAACCTTTTACCCAACGACAGTAGTACCCGCTTGTGAATAAGGTAAAACTAAAGTATGAACAAAGTATAAGTAAGATATAAGTAAGGAAAATAAGATAGTAAGGCTTATTGTGAAATATAGATCTTTATGAATCCTTTCCTTGTGGATCGTATCTTTGCCTGGCAACTCTCTCATAAATCCTCGTGTCACATTCTGGGAATTCATTGTCAGTCTGGATACACATTTCTTCAGTAAATTTTGCTGGAGAGTCATAGCTATATGGAAACGGAGACACCAGAGCGTTACTTACTCTACTATAATGCTGTACAAAATCTGTGAGGTATAAATGAGAAATTTATGAAAATTAGGGTTCCTAATGAATTTATGTTTCACAGACAAGTGTACCTGGCCTAACTATGTATACATGAAAACAAAAGTAAACTAGACACACCCCGACCTCAGTGGATAAAGGCAAGTATCCGTCCCTTTTGCCTTACATTGAAGATATTGGGTAGACTACGGGTTATTTTTTCGTCTATATCATTACACAACCCAGCAAAATTCGACTAAGGTGTACAAACGAAAAAAAGGAAGTATGTGGAGGTGTTGTCTTGTAGAACTTATCCACCATACGTCGATGCGGTCGGTCAAGGAATAAAGAATGCCTGAAGCTGTTGAATATTAATGATAAATACATTAAGAAGTAATTACTCTCCCTACCTGAGGAAGAAAAGGGACATAACACAAAGAAAAATATGTAGTGTATTGCTGAGGCCAGGAGTTCCTAGACCACTTGCCTCACAAGGAGCATCAGTAGCAGGGAGGAGACAGTTAGTTATTGAGGCGAGGAAGAGTTCCAGAATACAGCGTACTCGCCAGCCCTCAAGGGGCAATGTTAAGACCTTCCTGGAAGTAGATGTTTCCTCTATCATGTAGTGAACCAGCGTAAAGAGAGATGTGTAAGGTGCGCCACACGTACGTGTTGACCAGATGGGACTGGAAGCTGTCCAGAGAGGCTGGGGTTAAGTCCAGGCATTCCAGTGTGATGTCCAGGTGTGTCGGAATGGGGACTGGAACTGCCTCGGGAGAACTGGATTCCTTATATTCTGAGAGCGCCAATATGAGCTTCTGCAGCATTTGTCTCTCATATTTAGAGTGTATAGCGCGCCATTACGAGGGTGTTATTACAGAGGTCGTGGTAAGGAATGTCATAACCCTAGTGAACTGGGCCTCACGTCGCTCCTGCCACTGTGTTATGATGGACGTTTGCTGCTTTATGTGCTGGCTATTGTCGGAGATCATGGCTGGATCAGGAGTGTGTGGCACAACGATCTTTTCTTACCTTCTGGAAGAAACCTGGATAGATACCACAAGGAACATGGATGAACCCCAAAAAGATATTCATATAAACAAAAGAAATAATACTGAGATATTTTGTGCTAGAATTCAAGCGTGAGAAATGAGTGTGACATGCCACACCTGAATCCATATAAACAGATGCATCGTTAAGGGTGATCATGTTTATCTCATTTCAATCTAGCTTGGATTTCTGTTTCCAGATTGGTAATGAACGGATGGCCGAGTGTAGAGAGGTAAAAGTATGCACAAAAGTAAACGTTCTTAGGAAAAGAAAATCACCGGTCTGCCTTTTTTCTGCCTTTCTATAAGGAAACTGTCTGGGGCAAATATGATCTTATTTCATCATGAATACATCCAAGTCGAAGGTAATAAATTCTATCACAACGAATGAGTTGACGAAGTTAACATTGCCGACTAGAAAACCCAGTTGGTTGGAGAATCCCGAGGACTTTCTCTAGCGTCATCCACTCTTTCTGCCGGGATTATGAGCAGGGTTCAGGGCCTTGATGGAGGGATCTGACAGAAAGTTTGATGGATTCTGTAGGAAAATCTGCCGACATCCTAATCGTCGACCTGTTAATCCCATGACTCCGGAAGGCTTGTCCGGGATACTGGATGCCAGATCCTTCGTGGAGGAGACTGTGAAGAGGAGTGGTAAATTCCCTCTTGTGACGGAGGAGATAACTTGCTGAAGAGCAAGTACAACGAGAGCAGAGGACGGGCGGAGTCGATAATGAGTGTGTGGCTCTTACGGGAAAGTGCTGTGAGGAACCAAGTATTGACGGGGAGTCTGTGACTTGAAATTCGTTTTCGGGAAAGTGCTCAGGTCGAGTAGTGTTGCTAGGGAGATTCTGGCGAGTTTATCTTTGTCGGAAAAATGCTGGACTTCCAGTAGTTCTGACGTGGGAGAGGCTGAGGTTGAGAGGCAATGATGGGATGGTGTTGGAGTCAAGAAGTTCTAACATGGCGATGAGTGCGGGTAATATTGACCGGAAGGTCTTACAGACGGTTACGTCCGACGGTGAGGTGTTAGTGTTGCTTCTAACTGGATGATCTCGACGAGGGGGTGTTACGGGTAGATGTTTCAGCCAGGTAGAACAATCCAGGAAGTGTTGTAGTTCGGATAATGTTGATGGTATGGATTTGGAGCCTGGTAGATCAGCAGGAAAAGGATTGGGGTTAGTAGTACCGGCGTGGAAGTGTTGGGCTGGATAGTATTAACGAGGTAGTGCTGAGGAAAGGCAATCATGAGAGGGAAGCGTATAAGCTTGTTAGTTTTGAGACAAGTAAGTTGACAAGTTTTACGCAACCAAGTAGTTCTCCTAGGAAGATATTGAGTACAAGTAATTCAGAGAGAGAGAGAGAGAGAGAGAGAGAGAGAGAGAGAGAGAGAGAGAGAGAGAGAGACCATCTCCTGTTAGTTTTGTACGGTAAACGATGGGGACGGATGAGTCTTATGTCACTGATGGTGATGGAGATGTGATGGGTCGGTGAGTGTTGATGAAAAGGTGTTACGGTGGGAATTATTGATGTGGAGATGTTGGGGGGCAGCTAGTGCTGATAGTGAGGATAAAGGGCTTGACATCGTTGATGAGGGAATGTTTAAACCGGGAATCTTAAATGGGAAGGTGTACCAGCAGTAGCCACAACTCAGATTTGGGTAAACATTGGGGCTTGGTAGTTCTGACGGGGAAGTGTTGCAGCCAGGTAGTTTGGCCAGGGTGACGTTGGAGCCTGGTAATTCTGATAGGGTTGTGCTGGGTCCGGCTGGTTCTGACGGGGAAGTGTTGTGGCCATGTGATCTTGACGGGAAAGTGTTGGGTCCTGATGGTTTTGACGGGAAAGTGTTGGGTCCAGATGGTTCTGACGGGGAAATGTTGTGGCCATGTGATTCTGAAGGGGAAGTGTTGTGGCCATGTGACTGACGGGAAGGTGTTGGGTCCTTATGGTTTTGACTGGGAAGTGTTGGGGTCCAGAGGGTTCGGACGAGGTGTTGTGGTCATGTGATTCTGACGGGAAAGTGTTAGGATTCGTTAGTTCTGATGGGTTATACAAAAGTCTTGTCATCAACACGAGACAGGGCTACGCAGTGTGACTCAGACAGGCTGGGATTTTAAGAATTATTCACAGTTTTTCTTGACTTGCCTGATACGACGGAAAGCCAATATCCTGCGACATTAACCAATCACCAACATTTCCCTATTCACCCACGTCAACGGTAGAGGGATCTATCAGGGTAATTACCAGATTCCTGTGGGATTGAAGGTAAGTGAGTGATAGCATCTTAATGTCTCATATCAAGAGACAGATCTGCATGGGTGAGCCTCCTGGCCGTCTTAATTATCCAGTGGCCATTCATGGCGGCGCAGGCGAGATATGGTTTACTTCTCCACTTACCTACAGATCGTGGCCGCCTAAGAATATTAGAGCCAGGGGAAAATTGTCCTCCAGTGGAAGATATCCAAACAATAAATCTTTACATAGGAATCATACATTACGAAAACATACACAGAATACAGTACATAGCTAAAACGTAATGTTGTCACAGAATCTGAGACGAGGAACATAATGCTCACAGATTCTTGCTTCTCTGTGGCTCTGTTTACTAGTTTTACACGAGGTAAACAAACTGGGTGAAAATAAAGTTGCCAACAGACATCATTACCAAGGTGAAGAGACAACACTCCAGGTACAGCACAGTGTCTTATCTAGGGGTCATAGTCTTGGTACTGGTCACGTCTCTCTTACTGATGACAGTGGCTTGGTTTGCTCTGAGGACATGAGAAAGACATCCACTGTTACTATGCTCAGTCTTCTCATCCTACAAACTCTTCGTCAGTCTAAACCAGTTATTCATTGGTTGGTACCTCAGTCGCTGAGGAAGCTCCCACCAGCAGCTGCTGCAGGAGCCTTCATGTTCAGGCTACTGGCAGTGGTTGGTATTGATTCACTTTCAAACTTTCGTGATAAGATAGAAAAAAAATCCTCGACAGAAATAAACTGCACGTTGATGTGCTCAGTCTCCAATACAGGTCGGCTGGAAAGTGTCCAGCCACGATACACAGAGAGAACTAAGGACATGAAAATATCTGAAATCCATTCCAGTTCTCCCAGAAGAGTTCGGATGCATCGACCAACTGTTGGAGACCATGTTAAGCCAGAGGGATAGTGTGATGTTTTATGCTGTGCTTTTATTGGTCTGTGGAAGTTTTTGTTCGTCCTTGTGCGTCTGTCTCTCGACTGATGCGTTATCCCTGTAGTTGTTACCCTGACGTTATGCCATCACGATCCTCTGTCGTGTCAATGTGCCAACCAAAATCCAACTTACTCATGTATTTGCTGGTAATGCCTATCTTATCACGCCAACAGTTATTGATATTGCGAGTCTGTTGTTACAAAGCTGAAGAACATATTTCATTTTTGTTACTGTCTTTTACCTTCTTCACATTAAAATCTGAATTTCTGTTCTCCCCTGTCACCATAAACAGCCTTTAAAGGATCCAGTAGTCTGCTGCTGCTCGAAGTCTGTCGTATAACTTTGTATCTTATGCTGGTCAGTCTTTGGGTATGTTGTTAACCTCCTCCATCTCTCGTAGTGGGATGTGATCCTCTCTACACTTTGTATGTTTCTGGATCTAATGTCTGTCAAATGTTTGATGCTGTTAAGCCAGAATACGTACCATACGTCAAATTTACAGCCTGATATTATCATCTCTTTCTATATATACATCTTAAAACTTTCGTGAAGTTCTTCATTAATCACTTTATCCAATGGAGTCATTTGATACAACGAGAGATACAGACGTATTTGCAAGAAATATATTGTCGATTTTTTCTGCCTTTTATGATCTCTTTCTCAAAAGATAAAAGGATTCTTATGAACTCGCGAGGAAGAAAAAAGAGGTTCTTATATTTTCAATATGACCACGTTGATCTGCCCGCAGGAATATGAGACGATGCCAAGTATGTTTACTTTTGTTCTTAATGCAGTCGAGAATATCTTCCCATCAAGTGTCGTCGCAGTTCATGAAGACAGAGGGGAAAAACACGCACCTTTGATACTCTGTATTGAGAGGATGATAAAGTATATGAAATAATTCACCCAACTTTAGTCAAAACGAAGTAAAATGTGTCAATAGAATAAAAGATGTCGTGCGTAGAGTAATGGTAGCCGTGCTGCAAAATATTTCTACCAAGAGAGAAAAAGAAAAGCTAAAACCTGATAGTTTATGGAAATGTGTTAGTAAGTTTCACTCAGATCACTGCTACACTGAGGGAGATAAATCTCTCCATTATTTTCTGTAGTGACATCTCGCGTTTTTATTTCTTTTTTCCTCTCTCTGAAATAATCATGTTTTCAAGACCTATTTTTGGTATCAGTACTTCATAAAACTTTTGTACATCTTTTGAGTTGACTATGATTGCATTTACTTATTCTAGATGCTTATGTCTATTATTGATCCAGTCTTAAAACCAGTAATCTAGACACTAAGGCTTGGCCCACCGGCACGCGCCTGGATACATCTTCCTATGGTTTGTGTGTGGAGAACAACCCCATGTCTGTCATGATGCCTCCTTCTTTCCTCCAACAACAAACATGCGGAATTCTTTTCCATCCCTCTAGAAATAGACAAAGAAAGGCCACATCCACTCACATCCATCCTCTAGCTGTCATGTATAATGCACCGAAACCATAGCCACCTATCCACAACTAGGCTCAACAGCCCTTTTCATTTTTTACCCTGGACGCTTCACGCCCCCTGGTTCAGTCCATTGACAGCATGTCGTCCCAGTATACCACATCGTTCCAATTCTCTCTATCCTGTGCACGCCTTTCACTCTCCTGCATGTTCAAGCCCGATAGCTCAAACGAGTTTTCAGTTCATCCTTCCATCTATAATTTGGTCACTCATTCTCCTCGTTCCCTCCGCTTCCGACACATGTATCCTCTTTGCTAACCTTTCCTCACTCATTCTCACCATATGTCCAAACCATTTCAGTACTCCATCTTCAGCTTTCTCCGTCACACTCTTTTCATTACCACACATTCCATTTCAAACACATCCACCCTCCTCCGCTCAGCTTTATCCATAACCCATGCCTCGCATCTATATGATATAATTGGGACCACTTTTCCTTCAAACATTCTCAAATTTGCCCTTACAGATAACGTTCTCTCGTTCCACACATTCATCATTGCTCCCAGAAGTTTTGCCCTCTCCCCCACTATATGACTCACTTCCGCTTCCATGGTTCCATTCTCTGCCATGTCCTCTCCCAGATATCTAAAACACATCACTTCCAGTTTTTTTCCAATCAAACACATCCTAATTAACCTGTACCGCAACCCCGCTGAACCTAACAACCCTACTCTTATTCACATTCCCTTGCAGATATTCCCGCTCATGTTAGTGAGATTATATTGTGGAAGGAACCAGTGTGATCCCACCCAGGCAGGACACGTTAGACCAGTGGTTGACACACGCCTCCATAGTGTTATATCTTCATGTTCCAGGAGACTGTCAGCCCCATATGGTAAGGTGTGACGTCACGCACACGAGAGAGAGAGAGAGAGAGAGAGAGAGAGAGAGAGAGAGAGAGAGAGAGAGAGAGAGAGAGAGAGAGAGAGAGAGAGAGAGAGAGAGAGAGAGATTCATTAGTGTTTTGAAATATAAGTTTGCTCATTGGGATACACAAAGTTCGACCATCCATAATCAGTGAGGAAGATCTATTTTCGTTCATCAACCATCGTTCGCTTTGGCCCTTGTCTGTCTACAGCAGTTTTATTTAAGCATACAACACTGGACCAGTTGGTGCCTGGAAAAAACATGCATAAACCACCTGGCATCAAACAGGGTGGCGTTCAAACAGGCTGTTAGCGATTTTATATCCCTACATACTGCATGGTGTTCAACAGTGTTGTTGGTTGTTATTATGACGTCAGAACAAAGTGTGTTTAGTGTTGTGGTGTGTGGACCAGCTGGGGTCATTGACAGCTACAGTCAGCTGGAGGGTGGATGGCCTGCTCGACCTACCAACATTAGTGTGTTGTCCATTTTGGCTGTGAAGAGACGCTGGCTGGCCAACTGATCATCGTCGGTATTCTAATCTCTACATCGGATCATGAAAATGGTTCTAATATCTACATCGTCTCCTGAGAATTATTCTAGCAGGTACAGCGGCCCACCATGATTGTTGTAGTATTGACATTTCCCATAGATTATTCTAGTATCTACTTTCTCCCCTGACAAGTATTCTATCTACTTACATCAGCTCCTCAGAATTATCTTAGTATGGACGTCGGTACTTGAGTATCATTCTAGCGCCAGCAACGGCTACATAGAATTCTTCTAGTATTTACATAGCCTTTACGAGGAGTAATCTAGTATGTACATCAGGTCTTGAGAATAACTGGCTTCAGCCACATCAAGTACTGCTCCGAGCTGGGGAGACCGAGGCTAAGTAAGGACCTGGGAGAAGCAGTGGTCAGGTACGTGAGTCTGCTGTCATGAGTAACAGATCCTGACCCTCGTAGAGATTCGAGTTAACCGATTCCTTTACCTATCATTTGCCTTGGATGGTCAAGGGTCCCGGGTATTCATGAGCCTCACCTCAGTTTTATTGATATTCACAGTATGTCGGCTCTGTCCTGATGGATTATATTGCTCTTCTGTACAACTGGTGATCAGTATTAAGATACTAAACTGAAAATACACGAAAATGAACGACTACAAACTCACATCTAAGAACATTGTTCATCCCTTGTAAAATCCCTCTCAAGTTACCTGGAACAGATTTTGAGATATATACCACTTTGTCTTGATAGAAATAGTAGTTTTAGTTACGTATATCACCTTACCAGGTCATTATACTCCTCCCTCACAAACAATTCTGTTTCTATGTGAAAGTTTTCGAAGCATTGCGAAAGTCATTCGCTGCACTTCTAGTCTTGAGTAAGTCCATCATTCCGTGTATCACTTCGAGTCTGTTCGGTGTTAAGGCATTTTACTGAACAAACTTTGTGTGCAAGAAGCGTGTGTGCTTATAACACATGATCTTGTCTGGGTCAGCATGAATCTTTAATGAATATAAGCCGAGTTTATGGACACAGATAACAGGTGATAATGACAGTAATAACAGACCGTGGACGGGTGTGGGGGAAGGTGATGGGACGGGCTTGGAGTGGGTGTGTCGAGCGGGTGTGGGACGGGTGAGAGGTAGGTATGGGAAGGATGTGAGGAGGATGTGGGATGGACGTCAAACGGATGTAAGGTTGGTGTATGATAGGTATAGAACGGATGTGGAATGAGTAAGGAATAGATGTAGGATGGATGTGTTGCGGGTGTGAGGTGGATACGTTGAACAGGTATGTGGGCTGGTGCTGGTCAGGTGAGGGACAAGGGCATCAACCATTCCATGTTGGGTGAGGATCATGACGCTTCACTGGCCCATAACACCAGTCCAGACATATACACACAGAGAAGGTACTTAGTTCGGTAGACTAAGAATCTTACAAACAAGGAGGAGGTCAGTGGGGCATTCTTCAAAAGTAACAGAGCGAGGGAGGAGCAATAGGAAGAAGGAAGGAATACAGCCAGATGGCTAAAAGACAAGTCACACCGAAGGATGCTAGAGACCAGACCAGCGTCAACACTACGTCAGGAAGGTCAAGTGATGCAAATGTTATGTTGATAATAACGTGAACAAATGTGGACGGTCTGGCTGGAACCAGAACCGAACTGAAGTTCATGGATGAAATAAGGGAAAACAAATGTGGTATTGCTGGAGTAGTGAAGACCAACTTGCTAAAGAGACAACACCTCACCTAATCTGTCAGGAGGGATGCATGATAACAAGGAGGGAAAGAGCAGACAAGGGAGTAGGGGGTTTGATCCTTTATTAGGGGACAACATTAAGTTTCAGGAAATATTGATATATGGCTCGTCGAACCACGACGTAATGGAGAGAGAGACTAGAAGAAAAAAGCTCGAGTCTGTGTTCATGATTTACAAACATACACTGACCTTTAATGAACCTGAACATCGTTCTAGTAATAATTAGTAGTAATAATCATAGTAGTAATAATAATAGTAGTAATAATCAGTAGTAATAATTAAGAAACAACCAAGATGGTGTAATAAACAGCAAGACATGTAGCACTTCGAGAAGGTGAAGTCCATATAATGGAGGATTTCATTTATGAAGAAATAAGCACACATCTCCGACCCGAACATGCCACAAGTGTCATCCTGTTATCAAACACATTCACGAGTTTCTTTCAAATGCTCATTCCATCTCCTCGCCTGATCTCTGCCTTTTACAACTTTACCTTTTCCCTCATTAACACACACACACACACACATTGTATTCTGTATCGCTATGGTAGGTAATACAGCAAACATATGATTCATTCAATTTAGAAATAATGCAAGTCTTATATATTGATAATTTAGCTGTATAGAGATACCAAAGGTGTACAAAAGACAGGCTAATGTTACGTGGATCAAGAAGATATCGAGCCACTTGTGCCTCAGAGGACAATATATCAGAGATAAAGCTTCCCAGAGGTCAATATGTTACCGAAGAACGTGCATCCTTAAGGCCAATATATTCTGTGGACAATAATCCCTACTGGCCAGCTTATCCTACAAGACTACACGTCCAAGGGGGCAATATGTTCTGAGCGACAACATGCCCAAGATGGCAATATGTCTCAAGAAGGAAACATGTCCAGCACAGCAACGTTCCCTGGAAGATGATGCAATCCAGGAGGAAAACTCACTTGTGAATAAGCAACTGGAAACTGGGTTTCATAAGACCTATTCTTCCAGATTGTGGCGACGACCATTTTTCTTAAACACTTTATCTGATATATATATATATATATATATATATATATATATATATATATATATATATATATATATATATATATATATATATATATATATATATATATATATATATATATATATATATATATATATATATATATATATATATATATATATATATATATATATATATATATATATATATATATTTTTTTTTTTTTTTTTTTTTTTTTTTGCTTTGTCGCTGTCTCCCGCGTTTGCGAGGTAGCGCAAGGAAACAGACGAAAGAAATGGCCCAACCCACCCCCATACACATGTATATACATACGTCCACACACGCAAATATACATACCTACACAACTTTCCATGGTTTACCCCAGACGCTTCACATGCCTTGATTCAATCCACTGACAGCACGTCAACCCCGGTATACCACATCGCTCCAATTCACTCTATTCCTTGCCCTCCTTTCACCCTCCTGCATGTTCAGGCCCCGATCACACAAAATCTTTTTCACTCCATCTTTCCACCTCCAATTTGGTATCACTCTTCTCCTCGTTCCCTCCACCTCCGACACATATATTCTCTTGGTCAATCTTTCCTCACTCATTCTCTCCATGTGCCCAAACCATTTCAAAACACCCTCTTCTGCTCTCTCAACCACGCTCTTTTTATTTCCACACATCTCTCTTACCCTTACGTTACTTACTCGATCAAACCACCTCACACCACACATTGTCCTCAAACATCTCATTTCCAGCACATCCATCCTCCTGCGCACAACTCTATCCATAGCCCACGCCTCGCAACCATACAACATTGTTGGAACCACTATTCCTTCAAACATACCCATTTTTGCTTTCCGAGATAATGTTCTCGAATTCCACACATTCTTTAAGGCTCCCAGAATTTTCGCCCCCTCCCCCACCCTATGATCCACTTCCGCTTCCATGGTTCCATCCGCTGCCAGATCCACTCCCAGATATCTAAAACACTTCACTTCCTCCAGTTTTCTCCATTCAAACTCACCTCCCAATTGACTTGACCCTCAACCCTACTGTACCTAATAACCTTGCTCTTATTCACATTTACTCTTAACTTTCTTCTTTCACACACTTTACCAAACTCAGTCACCAGCTTCTGCAGTTTCTCACATGAATCAGCCACCAGCGCTGTATCATCAGCGAACAACAACTGACTCACTTCCCAAGCTCTCTCATCCCCAACAGACTTCATACTTGCCCCTCTTTCCAAAACTCTTGCATTCACCTCCCTAACAACCCCATCCATAAACAAATTAAACAACCATGGAAAGAGAAGATAGAGGCATTTGGACGATTTTTGCAGGGGGAAAAAAACTGTGGAAGGTATGTACCTCACATATTTCTTCCCTCAGTTTTAGCGGCTCATCTTCCTCCAGAGTTCGGTCTGAGACCAACCTGCGTTGTTTATCCTTAAATCAATCAAGCTGTTTGAAGTCGCGCCCTGTACGTACCTTCCATCACCAGTCTGTCCAGGTACATCCGTACATACGTATTTGTTTGGAGAACCGTCAAGACAGGCCAGGATATGGGTCCACCAGAGTGACCGTCCAGAAATACCAACATCCAGGTTTGTCTCGTGGATTAACTTGAAGATGCAGACCACAGAAGGGCAGAGGGTGCGTCAGGGAGACGGACAGTGACAAAGAAAGAAACACAAAAGACACGACTAGATTCCCAGAGCTCAGGGGTTAGAGAGAGAGAGAGAGAGAGAGAGAGAGAGAGAGAGAGAGAGAGAGAGAGAGAGAGAAGGTATCAAAGCTCAGTTGTGAAAAGAAAGAGGGTGGCGAGAGTGAGTGAACGTAAAGAAAAAGGCGAAGGGAGGGATGCGTGATGAAGCATCTGTATAACACATCGTCACATCTTCACACAGTCTCACAATATCACACAGGGTCACAGTACCACACAGCCTCACAATATCACACAGGGTCACAGTACCACACAGTCTCACAATATCACACAGGGTCACAGTACCACACAGTCTCACAATATCACACAGCGTCACAGTACCACACAGCCCCATAATATCACACAGCGTCTCAGTACCACACAGCCCCACAATATCACACAGCGTCACAGTACCACACAGTCCCATAATATCACACAACGTTACAGTACCACACAGCCCCACAATATCACACAGCGTCACAGTACCACACAGTCCCACAATATCACACAGCGTCACAGTACCACACAGCCCCACAATATCACACAGCATCACCACCACACAGTCCCACAATATCACACAGCGTTACCATCACACAGTCCCATAATATCACACAGCGTCACCACCACACAGTCTCACAATATCACACAGCGTCACCACCACACAGTCCCACAATATCACACAGCGTCATCACCACACAGTTCCACAATATCACACAGCGTCACCACCACACAGTCCCACAATATCACACAACGTCACAGTACCACACAGTCCCCACAATATCACACAGCGTCACCACCACACAGTCCCACAATATCACACAGCGTCACCACCACACAGTCTCACAATATCACACAGCGTCACCACCACACAGCCCCACAATATCACACAGCATCACCACCACACAGTCCCACAATATCACACAGCGTCACAGTACCACACAGCCCCACAATATCACACAGCGCCACATCACCACACAGTCACCACACAGTCCCACAATATCACACAGCGTCACCACCACACAGTCCCACAATATCACATAGCGTCACAGTATCACACAATATCACATAGCGTCACAGTACCACACAATATCACATAGCGTCACAACACCACACAGCTCGACAGTATCTCATAGATCTGTTCATACAGGTTCCTCACACTGGTTATTGTGTGACACGTGGAGGTTATCTGGTTATGTCCTGTTTGATAAATCGTGATTTTTGGCCAATGTTTATCTAATCGAGGTTCATATTATTGCTGTTGTATAGTTAATAAAAGCTGTTATTTTGTTATTGCTTGATTAATGGACGGTATCACTTGGTAACTGGGAGCTTAATGAGGTTAATGTTTTTAGAATGACGCAGTTATTTGATATTTCTATTTGACAATAGTTTGGGTAACAGAGGCGATTAATCAGCTGTTTTGTGATGGCTGAATGTTATTCTGTTACTATGTGGTTAATGGTGGTTATTGCTGGACAGTTGTGTGGATAATGCAGGTTATCAAGAATTTTACAGACACTCTAATACAGTAGCGCAGTAAGGCTATATTTTGTCAGTCATAAAGATATCAATATTGTACTTTAAAGCAAGTTGTGTAGCCAACTGGGGAAGGGGATCATTGCCTTTCTACATATCATCATGAGCTCACAATGACCTTACCACACTATAGGCCTTAATACACTCTACAATGGACCTTGTGACTCACTATTCCCTAACTTACTGAGATATTCCTATGGACCAACATTGGCTCGTACCAACTTTACAGTGTTGAGAAGGTCGTAATATTACTGTGATAACATACTATGATATAAAGGCAATCATGAGCTTATGAAACTGAGCGGAGGGCTTAACGAAGGGTCTTGTGCTCCTTGTATAGAGCGTCAGGAGTCAATAAGAAGTTGTTTATGGTCTAAAGTGTCAGGAAATTACAAAGGATAAATGAAACTTTAACAGATGTTAATATTTAGTATTAATGTTACATGTCGTTATGAGCAATACAGAGCTTGATAGCGGCTTGCTCACATGGTGGTCAACAAAGGATATTATGATAATCTAATGTACAGTTTACATGAGAATAAGTTACAGGAACACAGGACTCTCTCTCTCTCTCTCTCGGTAATGAAGGTCTATAAACAGCAGTTCCCAGAAACACGTAATGGTAGGATAAGCTCAATAAGGAAATAATGGAGGATTCTGGTGTATCCTGATTCCTCAAAAGGATTTCTGGGTGAGCGGAGACGACGTGTGAATAACCACATTAAGTTACTACCAACTCTCTCTCTCTCTCTCTCTCTCTCTCTCTCTCTCTCTCTCTCTCTCTCTCTCTCTGGCCGGGCATTTGTGTATATGGTGAGGTGGTTTCACAGTGAGACACTTCTCTCATAAACCAGTAAGGTGGATGGGGAACAGGTCTTGAAGACAATGAAAACAGACGGGCAACAGGAGGGTAAAACTCTCCTCCTGTAGTACACAAACAGTGATCACACACGGTCGTCCGTGGTGTAGTGGTTAGCGACACTGGCCCGCCTGAGACCCAGCCGGTGTGATTCGAGGGTAAAACGCTCTCCCCGTTACTCACAAATAGCAATCACACACACACACACACACACACACACACACACACACACACACACACACACCAACACACACACTCACACTCACACACACACACACACACAAACATACAGTAATTCCAATTCAGTATTTAACGTCCCAATATAATGCTTTCACACAACCCGCGTCAAACATGTGTCAATGCACGTGATTTCCTCACATTTAATACATACATGTTATTCTTTTACCAGGAAAGACACAGATCCAGTCCAGAAGCTGATGACATAACGAATATAAATCTAAAACCAGTTTATTAGGAATTCTAAACCAATCAGGGATGGCATTACTAAACAATTTGACAGTTAATAAAAGCTTAACAGGTAATGAAACCATTTGTTTTATAGACGTTATTATTAATGTTTTGATATAGTCTCGTGGGCTTTATTGTGTAGTGAGTGTTGCAGGCTGGTGTGTGTTCCAGCTGCAGGGTGTTGTAGGCGTGTGTTGTGGGCGTGTGTTTAATGACTGTGAGTGTTGTGGTCGTTTGTGTTGTGACAGTGTTTTTTGTGGGTGCGTGTGTTCTGTTTGTGTGGGTTTTGGTCGTGGGTGTTGTGGCCGTGTGTGTTGTGGCTGTGTTTTGTGGTCATAAGTGTTGTGGGAATCTGTGTTGTGGTCATGTGTGTTGTAGTTGCGTGTGTTGTAACCCTTGATGTTGTGGTTGTGTGTGTTTTGGTCGTGGGTGTTGTGACCTTTTGTGTATTGTGGTCGAGTGTGTTGCCACTCTGGGTATTGTGGTTGTGTGTTGTGACTGTGGGTGTTGTGGTCGTGTGTGTTGTGACTGTGGGTGTAGTGATCGTGTGTGTTGTGACAAAGGGGTGCTGTGGTCGTGTGTGTTGTGACTCTGGGTGTTGTGGTCGTGTGTGTTGTGACTCTGGGTGTTGTGGTCGTGTGTGTTGTGACTGGGTGTTGTAGTCGTGTGTGATGTGACCCTGGGTGTTGTGGTCGGATGTGTGATGTGTTAGTGTGTTGTGTTGTGTCGTTGCCTTTATTTCCTAGTGAGCGTTGCAGTCCAGTGTGCGCTGCAGCCCATTTAATCAACATCACAACGTCTGTTTCCCAAAGGCTGAGGCTGTTGTAAAGGTGCCGGTGTTACGTATATCCCTTGTGAGCCGCTATTTCATATCTAGAGAGGTTTTGTTCACATTAGCATGGAGTACTGCTCTCATATCTCGGGGGGATCTTATCTACGAGAGTGGAATCAAAAGCCTTTCATCTCAGTAATTGGTTAGAATTCACTTCTCTCCAACCATCACTTTATGCACACCGTAATGTTGGTGTCTTCTCCCTATTCTATAGGAGTTACTTTGGAGACTAGGCTTGAGAACCACATGTGTGCCTGCCACCAAACCTTGGACCTGAGATACGCGAAGAAGTGACCATTATGGTTAAAGTACACAAACAGAACAAATAGTTCACTGTAATGATATAAATGGGGCTGAAATGCAAGTAAATGGACTGGACATGCTTTCCTAAATTTTACTAAAGTTTTTGGCAAAGTAAACTATAGATTATTCTTAAAGATATCGTTGAGGCAAAGCTTTAAAGAGAGACACGGAAAGTGGATTGAAGTTTGTTACCAACAGAAAACTCCAAGTGGTGGCCAATGGATCCATGTCTGACGAGGATGATGTGTTTACTGATGTACCACAGGGAACAGTATGAGCGTCAGAGTTCTTTGTATGGTTCACTGGGCACATGGGAGTACGGTAACACAGGAAACAAAACAGAAGTTAGGAATTTGTTCTTGACGAGTGTTTCGACTGCACATGTTTCCCCGTGAGAATAAATGACACACAGTGACTACATGTTATGTATACAAATCTCACGATGGAGCTACGTTGGTTCCTCTGAATGGTCGGCTGCCGTTGTCCTCTTTTCTGTAACTCTTCAGTCACGAGCTGCAATATCCACTGCAGGTTTGGCCCGCAACATGCAGCAGCTTGACCTTGTATTGATGTTACGTTCCAAGGTGATGTTGACTGATTCCAAAGCTTTTCTGGTCTTTTTATCCAAGCCTCGGTTATAATTCTTACATGGATGAAAAAATCAGGGAAGTTTTGGAATTAATACAGATCATCTTGAAACCTAACGTCAACATATACTGGAGCTTTGACCCTGACCGAATCTTGATAAACAGCCATGACAGAAAAGACGATGAGAAAATCAAAATATTCCCATGTACCACATACCAGACTATAGATAGAGAACCCATTGACGGAGCTGCATTATCAGTAAAGAGATATATCAAAACTGTTATCGACAATTATGCGGAATATTTCATGGTAACAGAGTTTACGAATCCGACATGACCTGTCACCATAGCTATAGGAGACCTTCCACCAAGACGTCCATATCTGCCTCAGCTGACATAATGACAGTAACAAGAAGACACATACCGCCATACTTTCTGGCGCACCTTACTACAAGACACGCTGTCTTAAGTAATTGAAAGTGATGATACACTAAGCAAGACACTCTATCATTTTCTGAGCAGCGGAGGTGTTATACATCTCGAGCGTAACCTACCAACATTTATCAGACAGGATAGAGTGGCAAGCCAGATGTTACACTCGTCCTTATCAAGAGGTACCATTATTTCAACCTGCTGGAGAAACAAGGACCATTAAGCTCCAGCGACCACCTCCCCATACCTGGCAGCGACGTCAGCATCTCCACTTCAGATCACCGTCCTGCTGTGCGCACTGGGAGCGTTGCAAAACTAAGCACCAACCAAGATTAAACTTACGAGAACCTTAGTGATAAAGACATAAACAAGATACACGCGACAGTGAGTAATTGGTCTGACAACATCACATCAGCCATACAGAATCATAAACCAAAGTCAGACTATAGAATCCTTGCACATCCTCAACTACCGGAGGAAATCAAGACACTTCGACCCAGAGCCAGGAGTCTGCTGCAACATATTTCACAATATGGAAGGACAGAAGAACACAGACGGCTGCTCAGGGGAACATGATGGGATCTCAACACAATGTTACGAAACCGAATACGACAAAAAACATGGGAAGGATTTATATCAGGAAAGGAGCATGATTATTATGATCCAAATTTCTATTAGAAAAAAGAAAAATACCTCGTAGGAGTGACAAAATACGAACGTTCTAAATATAATGGACGAAAGCTGTGTGAAGCGGAGGAACAGGAGAGGGATGTCAGAAATTCCCCTGACTCTTGACAAAGATATACAGAATATCAGAGTAAGACAACTCAAGACATCTGACCGAGGCAATGGTTTTACAATACCTCATGGACGCAACCCAGGAATTCCAACCCTCAGCCACTATTGATCTTAACAAACTCTCTCCCGGATCTCACCTCACCGCTTCTTTAACCACGACAAACGTATATAAAGTCACCAACATGTTCAGCATCAGGAAAAAGGAATAAAAAAGTACTACTAAGAAACCTAATAGAAATATGATATAGCTCTTACTACACATCCTATACTTACTGTAGCTCAACAGAATTTATCATGTAACTTGCCTGCTCATCTTTACCACCGACATGTAAAACTTTGCGTTTATTGATACTTAAATTCACAGGCCAGCTGCGAGCCCAGACCATCAGTTTGTCTATGACAATCTGAAGCTGCAGAAGCTGTTTCTATTGTAGATTCGTTTTTCCAGTTTCGCATCGTCCGAGGATTTTGATATTTTGTACAGCAATCTATTGTTAATGATTATCATTTATAGACCAGAGAAAGAGAACCGGTCCTAAGACTGTTCCTTGTGGCACACCAATTGGTACGTCTGACTATTCTGAGGTGTGACCATCAATCACTATTCTTTGTTTACAGTCAGTCAAGTAATTTCTTAACCATCGAAGCACAACCCCATCTACACCATATGACTTGTGCTAATAACCTTTGATGTGGAACTTTATCGAATGTTTCATGAAAATCTAAAATATGAATATATGATATCAACAATATTGATTATGTCAATAAAGATTTCAAGTAGATTTGTCAGACATGAACGATATCGTCGAAAACCATGTTAACAATCGTTTATCAAGTGGTCATCCTTTAAATGATTCACAGTTTTGTCCCGAGTGATGGTTTCCGTAAGTTTACCAACTACACACGTTAGAATAGTTGGCTGAAATGTTCGTGTAGTCACTTATCACCTATTATGAACGAAGATGTTATATTGGTCAACTTCCATTCCTCTAGAACTTTTCCCGGGAACAAGTGACTTAACAAAAGTACAGTCAAGGGCGTAAGTGTGTATCATTTTTTGCCTCTTTCATTGTCCGCACATAAGATTTACGGGTCCGGCAGTTGCATTTAGTTTTCATAAGACTTTCAGCTATTGTCTCAGTTGTTGTAGTACATTTTCCTCGCCTAAAAACGGAAATGGATTCAGGACATTAATTGTGTTTTTAATCGTATGTACGAATAGAGAAATTCCGTATCAAGACCCTTGCCATGGCTTCGTTATCTTAAACCGTCACACCATTTTCCGTAATTAGTGAACTAGTTGACTGGGTTATGACTCTCTTGCCTCTTACGTAACTATAGAACGCCTTAGAGTACTTTTTGCTATTTTCATCTCTATACGTACGGATCTTCCCCTTGTCTGCCTAAGTCCTTGTTCCTGTGCCCGCTCTGGCTTCCACTCCGCCTGTACCTTCGATCTCCACACCCGGTACAGTGTACTGCCTTCATCCTCCCTCCTTCATTCTTGTATGACGTCGCGGCTTCCTTGTGACCTGTTTGGGAGAAAACAAGCTGGGAAGTAATTTACATAATTTGCATATTGGCTGTGTAGGCGAGCTGGAATGTGGTTATGGCGATATGTTTCATCCTCTCTGTCTCTCTGTGGGTCTCTCCCTCTCTTACCGTCTGTGTCTACTTTTATCTTTTTCTTTGTTCTGTCTAATTGTATTGGTTGCCTCAGTGTGCCTTCGGCCGTCTTGATGTTCATCTCTGTATATCGTGTGTCTCATGTCGTCTCCAACAGCCGGTGGTTCAGACATGGAGGCAGGAGGATGATAGACGTAAATCGCTGATGATGTTTGGACTGGAAGAAGAATATATTCCAGACAAAGATGAAAAGTTGGAGGAAGAAGGAATGCTGATTAACAGCCAACAAGACGTTATGGTCGTACCACAGGCAGTTCCAGTAATTAAAGAATCAGCGAATTTATTCAAGACATAATGAATATATTCAAGACATAATGAATATATTCAAGACATAATGTATATATTCAAGACATAATGAATATATTCAAGACATAATGAATATATTCAAGACATAATGAATATATTCAAGACATAATGAATATATTCAAGACATAATGAATATATTCAAGACATAATGAATATATTCAAGACATAATGAATATATTCAAGACATAATGAATATATTCAAGACATAATGAATATATTCAAGACATAATGAATATATTCAAGACATAATGAATATATTCAAGACATAATGAATATATTCAAGACATAATGAATATATTCAAGACATAATGAATATATTCAAGACATAATGAATATATTCAAGACATAATGAATATATTCAAGACATAATGAATATATTCAAGACATAATGAATATATTCAAGACATAATGAATATATTCAAGACATAATGAATATATTCAAGACATAATGAATATATTCAAGACATAATGAATATATTCAAGACATAATGAATATATTCAAGACATAATGAATATATTCAAGACATAATGAATATATTCAAGACATAATGAATATATTCAAGACATAATGAATATATTCAAGACATAATGAATATATTCAAGACATAATGAATATATTCAAGACATAATGAATATATTCAAGACATAATGAATATATTCAAGACATAATGAATATATTCAAGACATAATGAATATATTCAAGACATAATGAATATATTCAAGACATAATGAATATATTCAAGACATAATGAATATATTCAAGACATAATGAATATATTCAAGACATAATGAATATATTCAAGACATAATGAATATATTCAAGACATAATGAATATATTCAAGACATAATGAATATATTCAAGACATAATGAATATATTCAAGACATAATGAATATATTCAAGACATAATGAATATATTCAAGACATAATGAATATATTCAAGACATAATGAATATATTCAAGACATAATGAATATATTCAAGACATAATGAATATATTCAAGACATAATGAATATATTCAAGACATAATGAATATATTCAAGACATAATGAATATATTCAAGACATAATGAATATATTCAAGACATAATGAATATATTCAAGACATAATGAATATATTCAAGACATAATGAATATATTCAAGACATAATGAATATATTCAAGACATAATGAATATATTCAAGACATAATGAATATATTCAAGACATAATGAATATATTCAAGACATAATGAATATATTCAAGACATAATGAATATATTCAAGACATAATGAATATATTCAAGACATAATGAATATATTCAAGACATAATGAATATATTCAAGACATAATGAATATATTCAAGACATAATGAATATATTCAAGACATAATGAATATATTCAAGACATAATGAATATATTCAAGACATAATGAATATATTCAAGACATAATGAATATATTCAAGACATAATGAATATATTCAAGACATAATGAATATATTCAAGACATAATGAATATATTCAAGACATAATGAATATATTCAAGACATAATGAATATATTCAAGACATAATGAATATATTCAAGACATAATGAATATATTCAAGACATAATGAATATATTCAAGACATAATGAATATATTCAAGACATAATGAATATATTCAAGACATAATGAATATATTCAAGACATAATGAATATATTCAAGACATAATGAATATATTCAAGACATAATGAATATATTCAAGACATAATGAATATATTCAAGACATAATGAATATATTCAAGACATAATGAATATATTCAAGACATAATGAATATATTCAAGACATAATGAATATATTCAAGACATAATGAATATATTCAAGACATAATGAATATATTCAAGACATAATGAATATATTCAAGACATAATGAATATATTCAAGACATAATGAATATATTCAAGACATAATGAATATATTCAAGACATAATGAATATATTCAAGACATAATGAATATATTCAAGACATAATGAATATATTCAAGACATAATGAATATATTCAAGACATAATGAATATATTCAAGACATAATGAATATATTCAAGACATAATGAATATATTCAAGACATAATGAATATATTCAAGACATAATGAATATATTCAAGACATAATGAATATATTCAAGACATAATGAATATATTCAAGACATAATGAATATATTCAAGACATAATGAATATATTCAAGACATAATGAATATATTCAAGACATAATGAATATATTCAAGACATAATGAATATATTCAAGACATAATGAATATATTCAAGACATAATGAATATATTCAAGACATAATGAATATATTCAAGACATAATGAATATATTCAAGACATAATGAATATATTCAAGACATAATGAATATATTCAAGACATAATGAATATATTCAAGACATAATGAATATATTCAAGACATAATGAATATATTCAAGACATAATGAATATATTCAAGACATAATGAATATATTCAAGACATAATGAATATATTCAAGACATAATGAATATATTCAAGACATAATGAATATATTCAAGACATAATGAATATATTCAAGACATAATGAATATATTCAAGACATAATGAATATATTCAAGACATAATGAATATATTCAAGACATAATGAATATATTCAAGACATAATGAATATATTCAAGACATAATGAATATATTCAAGACATAATGAATATATTCAAGACATAATGAATATATTCAAGACATAATGAATATATTCAAGACATAATGAATATATTCAAGACATAATGAATATATTCAAGACATAATGAATATATTCAAGACATAATGAATATATTCAAGACATAATG